>NC_066579.1:292247223-292547223 GCF_024323335.1 Lathyrus oleraceus | reverse complement strand
AGGAAAAGCTCGAAGTTTGATATGGTCTTTAGTTATTCCTTCAGGCCTCAACGGTGTAGAGCACACAACCTGGAATTCTTTGAGATGTTTATGTGGATCCTCACCTGCAAGACCATTAAACTTTGGCAACAAGTGTATCAAACCAGATTTTAGTTCAAAAGGAGTGTCAGCTTCAGGATATTCAATACACAGGCAATTATAATTCACATCAGGGGCAGCTAACGGTCTTAAAGTTCTTTGGTCAGCCATATCAAAAACAATTTCAGAATCCGAATCAAACAAGTTATGAAAGTAATTAGAATCAGAATCAGACTCAATTGTGGGTGGTGAACTATTGCTAGCCTGACCTGCTCTACGACGTGTGTGCAAAGTTCTCTCTACCTCAAGATTAAAATCAAAAAGCTCAGAACAAGAAGACCTAGTAGCCAGGACTAATGCACACCAATGCAGCAACAATTGTGAAAATGCCAACAATGTCCCTAATAGTAAAAAACAAACACAATGAAGGAAAACGATTAAAATAAATTCAGAAAAATAAACTAACACCGAAATTAATCTAATGACTTAAAATTAGAATTTTGAGATTTTTTTTTGGATTTTTTCGACTATATGAAAACAGTAAAAAATTCATTAAAAATAGAAAAAAGGGTTTTTTGGCGATTTGAGGCTGGAATCCCGTAACTATTTTGTAGTATGGGACAAAAGATCAGGTGTATTTTCTACTCCGAATAGACGGAACAGATTTTCGATCTGACTCAATTTTTCCAAAAACCGAATTTTTCGACTCTAGACGCGAATTCGCCAAAACCGCGAGGAACCTATGGCCTAAACGCAAGAACACTAAACCTATGACTCTAATATTGATTAATAATCACAAGAATCTCCGGCAACGGCGCCAATTTGATCCGCTGTCGCGCGCGGATCAAAACCGAGTTATTTTGAAAATGTAGTATAGCGACAATGACTCGAATCATCTCTCAAGGATTCTTGATTATTACTAACCAAAGGTAAATCGATTTAGGGGGGGTTGGATTCAGGATCGATTAAGGAAAAAACGATTATTAAATAAGTGATTATTGAAATAAGTTGTTATGAAATAGGTGATTATAAAACAAACAGATTCACTGTGTCAGGTTCAACTTATCATTGATAGCTACAACGAAAGCTTCTATCCTATTTGAACACAATATCATTCAACAAGCGTGATCGACACTGTAAGGTATATATTCTTATTGCCGGATTAAGCATACGGTTATAGATATCGCAAATTTACCGGTTAAGCAGAGTTGAATTGCGATCAAAAGTCAAGAACATATATCATTCAAATTTAACCAACAATATTACATGGAAATCAGATTAAGCAAACAACAATCATATAATATTTTTGGAAGGAATAGAATTCTAATTGCAATTATAACAATCTCAAAGTAGTGAACCTGAATACAGCAAATCCGTCCGGATAGATTAGTTCTCCATTACGGTTCTTTCAAGCGTAAGAAAAATAATTCGTGAATAGTAAAAAAAACATTAATAGTGTTTTCGGCTGCTAGGTATTAGGGGAAAACCAAGGCAATCCGTTTACAAGCCAACTGGGTCAAATACATAACCCAGGCCCAAAACTAAAATAAAACTAATGCTGCAGCTTCAAACGAAATTCTGGAAAATAAACGCTCCGAATATGACTTGGACTCTAACACGAAAGTTGTAGCCCTTTCTCTTAGCTTTCCGAAGATTATTAGAACGCGTCAATCGGATTCCCGGAGTTACAGTTATGATCGTTTTACTAGATTCTGTTCTTTGTTGAAACTGAAGATTATTAACAGTTAGTTGTTTGACCAGGTCCTCTAATGAAGGTCCAGAGGGTGTAGAAATGGTAGCTTGGGGGGTAGCTGCTGGTTGGGTTGGCTGTTGGTTTCCATATTGAAGGTTGGGATGGTTCCTTCAATTGGGGTGGTATTTATTGGTGGACAGGTCAGGAGTGTTGTTCTACCTGTTCTGATTGTTGCCTTGATTGTAAAGGTTTGCTGCATAAGCTTAAGGCAACTCAATGATCGATTCATCATGCAAAATAGGAAAAGTATCGGTTGGATGCTCAGGAGAAGTACAAATACCACACAGGTTTGCCGCTTGAGTCTTACCTACTGCCAACTGTTTCACTAAAGAGGTGAGCTCGTCAATTCTGGTTTCTAAAGCTTTGTTGAAGGAAACCTGAATTTCGTTCACACCCCTTGTTTGGACAAAATTGTTTCTGGTTGTAAATTGTTGGGAGTTGAGGGACATATTTTCGATCAAAGCTTTGGCGACGACTGGAGTTTTATCGACGAGTGCTCCACCACTAGAAGCATCAAGAATATTCCTATCCATTGGTAACAAGCCTTCATAAAAGTACTAAATGAGCAATTGTTCGGTGATCTAGTGTTGAGGACAACTAGATACTAATTTCTTGAATCTTTCCCAATACTCAGCAAGTGACTCATTATCCTGTCTAATACCACAAATCTCTTTTCTGATCGAGGTTGCTCTGGAGGCAGGGAAGTATCTCTCTAAGAACACTCTTTTTAGAGCATTCCAGCTTGTGATCGAATTTGGCTCAAGATAATATATCCAATCCTTTGCTACATCCTGCAATGAAAAAGGAAAAGCTCGAAGTTTGATATGGTCTTTAGTTATTCCTTCAGGCCTCAACGGTGTAGAGCACACAACCTGGAATTCTTTGAGATGTTTATGTGGATCCTCACCTGCAAGACCATTAAACTTTGGCAACAAGTGTATCAAACCAGATTTTAGTTCAAAAGGATTGTCAGCTTCAGGATATTCAATACACAGGCAATTATAATTCACATCAGGGGCAGCTAACGGTCTTAAAGTTCTTTGGTCAGCCATATCAAAAACAATTTCAGAATCCGAATCAAACAAGTTATGAAAGTAATTAGAATCAGAATCAGACTCAATTGTGGGTGGTGAACTATTGCTAGCCTGACCTGCTCTACGACGTGTGTGCAAAGTTCTCTCTACCTCAGGATCAAAATCAAAAAGCTCAGAACAAGAAGACCTAGTAGCCAGGACTAATGCACAGCAATGCAGCAACAATTGTGAAAATGCCAACAATGTCCCTAATAGTAAAAAACAAACACAATGAAGGAAAACGATTAAAATAAATTCAGAAAAATAAACTAACACCGAAATTAATCTAATGACTTAAAATTAGAATTTTGAGATTTTTTTTTGGATTTTTTCGACTATATGAAAACAGTAAAAAAATCATTAAAAATAGAAAAAAGGGTTTTTTGGCGATTTGAGGCTGGAATCCCGTAACTATTTTGTAGTATGGGACAAAAGATCAGGTGTATTTTCTACTCCTAATAGGCGGAACAGATTTTCGATCTGACTCAATTTTTCCAAAAACCGAATTTTTCGACTCTAGACGCGAATTGGCCAAAACCGCGAGGAACCTATGGCCTAAACGCAAGAACACTAAACCTATGACTCTAATATTGATTAATAATCACAAGAATCTCCGGCAACGGCGCCAATTTGATCCGCTGTCGCGCGCGGATCAAAACCGAGTTATTTTGAAAATGTAGTATAGCGACAATGACTCGAATCATCTCTCAAGGATTCTTGATTATTACTAACCAAAGGTAAATCGATTTAGGGGGGGTTGGATTCAGGATCGATTAAGGAAAAAAACGATTATTAAATAAGTGATTATTGAAATAAGCTGTTATGAAATAGGTGATTATAAAACAAACAGATTCACTGTGTCAGGTTCAACTTATCATCGATTGCTACAACGATGGCTTCTATCCTATTTGAACACAATATCATTCAACAAGCGTGATCGACACTATAAGGTATATATTCTTATTGCCAGATTAAGCATACGGTTATAGATATCGCAAATTTACCGGTTAAGCAGAGTTGAATTGCGATCAAAAGTCAAGAACATATATCATTCAAATTTAACCAACAATATTACATGGAAATCAGATTAAGCAAACAACAGTCATATAATATTATTGGAAGGAATAGAATTCTAATTGCAATTATAACAATCTCAAAGTAGTGAACCTGAATACAGCAAATCCGCCCGGATAGATTAGTTCTCCATTACGGTTCTTTCAAGCGTAAGAAAAATAATTCGTGAATAGTAAAAAAACCTGAATAGTGTTTTCGGCTGCTAGGTATTAGGGGAAAACCAAGGCAATCCGTTTACAAGCCAACTGGGTCAAATACATAACCCAGGGCCAAAACTAAAATAAAACTAATGCTGCAGCTTCAAACGAAATTCTGGAAAATAAACGCTCCGAATATGACTTGGACTCTAACACGAAAGTTGTAGCCCTTTCTCTTAGCTTTCCGAAGATTATTAGAACGCGTCAATCGGATTCCCGGAGTTCTAGTTATGATCGTTTTACTAGATTCTGTTCTTTGTTGAAACTGAAGATTATTAACAGTTAGTTGTTTGACCAGGTCCTCTAATGAAGGTCCAGAGGGTGTAGAAATGGTAGCTTGGGGGGTAGCTGCTGGTTGGGTTGGCTGTTGGTTTCCATATTGAAGGTTGGGATGGTTCCTCCAATTGGGGTGGTATTTATTGGTGGACAGGTCAGGAATGTTGTTCTACCTGTTCTGATTGTTGCCTTGATTGTAAAGGTTTGCTGCATAAGCTTAAGGCAACTCAATGATCGATTCATCATGCAAAATAGGACAAGTATCGGTTGGATGCTCAGGAGAAGTACAAATACCACACAGGTTTGCCGCTTGAGTCTTACCTACTGCCAACTGTTTCACTAAAGAGGTGAGCTCGTCAATTCTGGTTTCTAAAGCTTTGTTGAAGGAAACCTGAATTTCGTTCACACCCCTTGCTTGGACAAAATTGTTTCTGGTTGTAAATTGTTGGGAGTTGAGGGACATATTTTCGATCAAAGCTTTGGCGACGACTGGAGTTTTATCGACGAGTGCTCCACCACTAGCAGCATCAAGAATATTCCTATCCATTGGTAACAAGCCTTCATAAAAGTACTAAATGAGCAATTGTTCGGTGATCTAGTGTTGAGGACAACTAGATACTAATTTCTTGAATCTTTCCCAATACTCAGCAAGTGACTCATTATCCTGTCTAATACCACAAATCTCTTTTCTGATCGAGGCTGCTCTGGAGGCAGGGAAGTATCTCTCTAAGAACACTCTTTTTAGAGCATTCCAGCTTGTGATCGAATTTGGCTCAAGATAATATATCCAATCCTTTGCTACATCCTGCAATGAAAAAGGAAAAGCTCGAAGTTTGATATGGTCTTTAGTTATTCCTTCAGGCCTCAACGGTGTAGAGCACACAACCTGGAATTCTTTGAGATGTTTATGTGGATCCTCACCTACAAGACCATTAAACTTTGGCAACAAGTGTATCAAACCAGATTTTAGTTCAAAAGGAGTGTCAGCTTCAGGATATTCAATACACAGGCAATTATAATTCACATCAGGGGCAGCTAACGGTCTTAAAGTTCTTTGGTCAGCCATATCAAAAACAATTTCAGAATCCGAATCAAACAAGTTATGAAAGTAATTAGAATCAGAATCAGACTCAATTGTGGGTGGTGAACTATTGCTAGCCTGACCTGCTCTACGACGTGTGTGCAAAGTTCTCTCTACCTCAGGATCAAAATCAAAAAGCTCAGAACAAGAAGACCTAGTAGCCAGGACTAATGCACAGCAATGCAGCAACAATTGTGAAAATGCCAACAATGTCCCTAATAGTAAAAAACAAACACAATGAAGGAAAACGATTAAAATAAATTCAGAAAAATAAACTAACACCGAAATTAATCTAATGACTTAAAATTAGAATTTTGAGATTTTTTTTTGGATTTTTTCGACTATATGAAAACAGTAAAAAATTCATTAAAAATAGAAAAAAGGGTTTTTTGGCGATTTGAGACTGGAATCCCGTAACTATTTTGTAGTATGGGACAAAAGATCAGGTGTATTTTCTACTCCGAATAGACGGAACAGATTTTCGATCTGACTCAATTTTTCCAAAAACCGAATTTTTCGACTCTAGACGCGAATTGGCCAAAACCGCGAGGAACCTATGGCCTAAACGCAAGAACACTAAACCTATGACTCTAATATTGATTAATAATCACAAGAATCTCTGGCAACGGCGCCAATTTGATCCGCTGTCGCGCGCGGATCAAAACCGAGTTATTTTGAAAATGTAGTATAGCGACAATGACTCGGATCATCTCTCAAGGATTCTTGATTATTACTAACCAAAGGTAAATCGATTTAGGGGGGGTTGGATTCAGGATCGATTAAGGAAAAAAACGATTATTAAATAAGTGATTATTGAAATAAGCTGTTATGAAATAGGTGATTATAAAACAAACAGATTCACTGTGTCAGGTTCAACTTATCATCGATTGCTACAACGACGGCTTCTATCCTATTTGAACACAATATCATTCAACAAGCGTGATCGACACTATAAGGTATATATTCTTATTGCCGGATTAAGCATACGGTTATAGATATCGCAAATTTACCGGTTAAGCAGAGTTGAATTGCGATCAAAAGTCAAGAACATATATCATTCAAATTTAACCAACAATATTACATGGAAATCAGATTAAGCAAACAACAGTCATATAATATTATTGGAAGGAATAGAATTCTAATTGCAATTATAACAATCTCAAAGTAGTGAACCTGAATACAGCAAATCCGTTCGGATAGATTAGTTCTCCATTACGGTTCTTTCAAGCGTAAGAAAAATAATTCGTGAATAGTAAAAAAACCTGAATAGTGTTTTCGGCTGCTAGGTATTAGGGGAAAACTAAGGCAATCCGTTTACAAGCCAACTGGGTCAAATACATAACCCAGGCCCAAAACTAAAATAAAACTAATGTTGCAGCTTCAAACGAAATTCTGGAAATAAACGCTCCGAATATGACTTGGACTCCAACACGAAAGTTGTAGCCCTTTCTCTTAGCTTTCCGAAGATTATTAGAACGCGTCAATCGGATTCCCGGAGTTCCAGTTATGATCGTTTTAGTGCAGACTGTTAAAGATGAAATTTAAATACGAAAATCAAATAACAATAAAAATAAACTAAAATATAAAAACATTATACAACATAAAAGTAAGCAAAGGAAATCAAAGAAATGCTTAAGAACTAACATAGGAGAATGTGCATTAAAATGCACTGATCATTGTGCATGAAGCGCAAATATATGATGTTATCGATGTTGATTACGGGTCCAAAACAACCAGGAAACAACATAGATGTTGAACGGTACATCAAAGAAGCAGCTAATGAGTTTTGTATAAACTATTTGTCATAAGCAAACTGTATGTGACAATAAATATGTCGTCCTATATTCCAACAATAATAGAAGCTCGACCAAGTCAAATATATTGACACCAAGTTCCTAGTTGTTAAGGAAGGGGTACAGAGTGGACAAATTTCCATAGAACACTTAGGCACAAACTCAATGATAACATATCCTCTTACAAAAGATCTTCCATCCAATGTCTTTCATGAGCACACTGCTCACATGAGTATTTTAGAGTTTGAGAAATATTTAGTTTAGTGGGAGTTACTCATGTATGAATGTTGTGTTTTATGTTTGGTATTATGCATGCATACTCTGGTTTGGATTTTTTTTGTTTATAAAGTTAAATATTCAGCTATTTATACTTTGTACAATAAAGTTATTGAATAAAAGTATGACCAATTGAAAATTAACATGTACATACCAGATTCTTGTGATTTTCATGCTAGACATTTCATGATGAATCTATGTCATTTAGTTACGTCACTATTAGTAATCGTTTATGAGTTTAGTTATGATTGATATACTAAAATCATTTTGGTTCTATCTATTGGCATACCTAATGAACGAGATTATTTGGATATGTTTGAGGTATATAATGGCAAAATTTTGAACTAATAAAGTGTAACACGTGTGTAAAATTACATATGTGACCAGTGAAAGATTGTTAGAATTTTGGATCACAAATGTAATATTTTATATGTTATAATCATTATTTAATTAGTCAAAACTAAAGTGGTTTAATTAATATTAGTTTTATGGCTAAGGACATATATGTCGTGAAAAGTTATTGTGTAAATAGCATAAATCAATATCCTAATTTGATGAGAAGATAAATTAGAAATATTGAAAACTAAGTGAAAACCTTAAGGCATTTATGATCCCCATATGTAGAGTAACGATTCACACGGTTTATATGGTTTTCTCTCTTCGTGCCCATCAAAAGATAATCAAAAAATCATAAGACACTTTATAAATTGGAAGATCACATACTCACAAACCTTCAACAACTCTAATGGTAAACTCATATATGCTTTCACTTTCATTATCATCTTGAATTCGAAGAGCATCTCCAATGGAGGTTGCTTAATACAACTAGGTTTCATAAGTTTCGGAACTTATCATTTTTACCATTAAAGTAGATACACGTGACATTCTCGTTGTTTAAATATTTGTGTAAATTGCTTCGTGATGCAATCCAAAATATATGTGTTGTTTAGTATTAATTTTGATGCTTTGTGGGGCAATATAAATTGATTTGGACACATGTAGATTCTTTATTCAAATCACCATTTGAGTAAAATTGACTTAGAATACTTAGATGTTACTTAAATGCAATCTAGATATTTGGTCCTACAAAAATAGCTCAAACAAAGATGTTACTTAAATGCAATCTAGATATTTGGTCCTACAAAAATAGCTCAAACAATTAAAATTAATTATCCATGTTAGAGATACTCTTAGGATCTTAAGATATGAGTTCATAGAAATTAATTAAGGTTGTCTTCTTGATATCATACGCACATATATCATACCGTAAAGAATAAATCACCCTAAAGAATTATATGTGATAATCTTTACTTTTTTACTATTCATCATCTATGACTTTTATACATTTTAAAATGCATAAAACTATCGTATCTGACATTAATTAAAATATTAATATAAATTTTTGTTTTTACTTTGAATTAAAATTAACATGGATTGACAAAAATGAAATTGCAATGTCAGATCCATTGGACAATTAAAGTATTGGTGGTACAATTATTTTAAATTTATTTATTTGTTTCCTCTCATGTTTGTTGGTTGTTGCACCTTTATTACCCAACCGAAATGAGAGAATGGTGGGGAATTATCTTTAGGCACATGTATGTACCACCTCTAAATCAAATTCAAGTGTTTATATGATTAATCTCAATTATTAATTATTTGGCCTCCATGTTTGGTCCTAAAAGAGGATTATGGATGCTAATCCATTTTAAAAAATTTAGTATATATATATATATATATATATTATATATATATTATATATATATATATATATATATATATATATATATATATATATATATATATAATATATATATATATATAAATATGGCTTAAAACTGATATTCTTATATTCTTATTACTCCAAAACTTGTCAATTAATTTTTTTAATCCAATGGCTTAAAACAATAAGTAATTAAATATGGAAAGAAAACGTAACTATTGATTGTTAATTGTTTTGAACCATCATATTAAAAGGAATTAATAGTCAAGATGAGACAAATTTATAAAAAAAGTTATGATTCAATCTTTATGGATCTCTTATTCTCTATGAAAATATGTGGAAATCGGGAATGGGGATGAGGAAAATAATAAGGATGGGGCAGAGAGCGGAGAAGTATTCTCCGCACATTTTTTACCCTGTTATATCCCTAATTACATAATTCATCTAATAGTCGGTTTGAATTACCTCTTTAATTTTTTTTATTTGACCAATTCAACTTGCTGATCCAACCTAGTTTCTAAAAATACTAGTCCATTAGACTCATTTAAGGAGATAACTTTTTTTAAATTTGTATTTTTAAAGAGAGTTTTTTCTCATACTATAATTCTTAAAAACCCACACACTTCTAAATTTATCCATTGAACTTAAACATGGATTTACTAACTCTTTTTTACATTAGTGAAGTTAACATTATAAGAATGGTAAATGTGAGAAAAGAAAGAAACACAACTTTTAAAACTTTTTCTCTTAAAAGGGAAGAATGGTATTAAATCCTCCTTTCATTGATGGCATGGAGAGTGTGTAAAAAAGTGATACATGACACTTTGTGGCTATAAGCAAGAAAGAGATTCCTCTTGTCTATGTATATTATCAAAAGAGTTGTAAACAAGAGTTTAGAGTAAGTTTCTTCTCAAACCTTTTAAGAGTAAAAAAATCAATTCTATAAAAGAAGATGAGGATATGTAATTTATTGAGTGCCATATTAAAATACCAAATTGGCCCACAAACTTTTTAGAATTGCCTTTCGAGGCTTATTATTCCTTTTAGTGAGTTACCATCTAATAAAATAATTTGAAATGTGTGCAATGTGATGAGAGACATGTGGACTCATTTAGACCGTTTGATCAAAACTAACTTTTCTTAAAATTATTTGTATAAATCTAAAATATGAATTGTTTGATTTTTTTATAAAAATTATAAATATAACTATCTATAAACAATAAGTCAAGATTCATATGTAAGTTTAAAAGTCTTATATCAAATCTCAACGGTTGTTAATAGAAATGAATCAAATAATCCTATAAAATTAAATAAAAAAAATATTTATATAATATTTCTTTTTTTTAAAAGTTTTTTATTTATTAGAAGATCATTTAATAACAGATAAAATTTACATCTCATCTCAATGTAACTTAACTTATAAAAAATTAATTATTTAAATAAATATAATTAAAACACGTAGATTCTTCCTTGGAAAATAATTTAGAATAAGATATTTGTTTTCTTTAAATATCACTATCGGAAAAAAAATAGAAGGACTTTTATAATTATAAATAAATAAATATTTATAAATATTTTTTATAACTATAAAATAAATATTATCATTATGGATTGACTTTTTTAACTAACCGTTTATTCCCATTTAATTCAGCCAGCATATATTAATTAACTATCTCACACACTCTAAACAAATAAAAATAAAAATCTTATCTTTAACTTGTTTGTCACTAAATTTGATGATAAAATTAAATTTAACTTAGATTTTCTCTAAATTTCTAACATTATTTCATTTTTAAGGGAAATTAGATATAACTTTATCGATCTTTCAACTTTATTTGTCATAAAATAAATTAAATTTGTTCCAACCGATTATAAGTTCGCGTTAGTGTGACTATGAGATATTGTTTATTTAGAGTGTGAGAATCTTCGCGATTTTTTAAAAAATATATATATTTCGTTGAATTGAGAAGTATAAGTGTTGTGTATAAACTATCTTTAACCTCGATTTTCAAGTAATATGAGACTATTTTCAAGTAATATGAGACGATTTTCAAAGAATGCAGTAAGAACTTTGAGTTCCCACTGACAATGCTAATTTTTTGTAGTAAAATCTGAGTTGATTGTTAAACAAGGAGACATAATTTGTTACGGTGGTCTCGAACTTTTGATGCGGTGGAAGGGATTGATCTAGAAGATTAACACTTCAATGCTCAAATTACTACAATAATGATAAAAATTGGAAATAATGATAAAAATTGGGAATACACTATCCTTTGGCCTTATTGACAAATTAATGTTTTATCACATTATATATATGGTTTTTTTTTCATCCATATTATTAATTCTACATAAAAATTGGGAAATGAATACTAGGAAATTGGATCATAGAACAAACAACTTTCTATCATTTCAAACCTTACTTTTCCACAATCAAGTTCATAGCCACTACCCACTATAGTCTAATTTGGATATAGGAATGCCTAGGATTCCAACTTATGAGAAATCCAATGCCTCAAAAGAAGCACTTTGCAATATTTAAATATGTTGTGGCAAAATCTCATTTTTTGAGTGAATATTAATACTATTCAAATACTATGTTAAGTTAACCAATACATATAGTATGGTTTCCCCTATAATATGCAACTTACTAAACATTATGCTCCAATCTCCAAAAGGCTTAATCTAAGACAGCTATTTCTTTGTAGGGGAATCTCAGTTCTTCATGCACAAAGACAAAGACAAAGAAGAAAAGTTAAGGAACACTTTGATATATCATATTTATGAGTAAATAATTGGTAATGGACATAGAATTACTTTATAACCTTCTTTTAGTACAATCTTTCTTTATTAATTAGTCGACCTAACCATATGTTAGTTGCATTAATGTGGACCTAGGGTCTTATTTACCAACTGGATTATTGTTTTTTATTATGAAATTAATGATGATTTTAGTTTTAATATTTAATAATTTTGAGATTAACTTTGATATTTTTTATTTTAAAAGTTATCTTAGGTTTGTTTATCATAATTAAAAAACTAATTTTGATATTTTTTAAAAATTACTTAAAACAACTGCTCATTTGAAATATATATATATATATACATATATTTTTAATTTTTTTCGTTTATTTAAATATCAGTTCATAAATAGAAGAAAAAAATTAAAATTAAAATTGTACTTTAAAAGTGATTTTTTTTTTATATAAAAAACTGTATTAAACATAATCTTATTCGTGAGATTAATCACTACATAATAACTTGAATATGGTAAATAAACAACCTCAATTATTATTCATTTATATCATGAATTTCAAAATAATGGATATAAACTGAATTGTTTTTATGCAAAAAGAAGGATTGCATGCATGGTCCACTTCTCAGCCATATCTTTATTTGTGATACTTTTTATAAAAAATGTTTTTAAATATTTATTGAATCTCGGAAGGACACATGAGTCAGAAAAAAGCTTCAAAAATTATAGAACATGGTAAAAAATAAATATTTATTGTGAGACGTAAATTATATTTTTACTAACAAGACTACTAATATTCAATTGCATTATTTGTGATATTTTAAATTAATCTCAACCAATTTGACATTCGCTTCAAAAAAAAGTTATTTCGTATTTGTCTTATTTTTACATTTTTTAATTTAGTTTTGTATGTATTATGAAAATAGTATGTACTATTCGATTTAAATTTTTAAAGTGTTTCATATTTGTCTTATTGTGAAATTTTCAATTTCAGTTTTGTTTTGTATGTACTATGTACTATAGTGCTATTTAAATTTGAAAGTGTAACTGATAAAAAAATCAAAATAATGATATCTCAGCCACGCAATTATTTTAGAGCATGCAGCTGATAGGCCAAAGAACAGAGATATTTTATATGTAGTTTGTCAATGACATTTAAATGGTATGAGAAAGGAGTGTAACCAATTTAAAATCAATGAATCTTAAGTAATCCAATAATTTGAAGGACGTGTTACATAGTGTTTAGTCATATATATATATATATATATATATATATATATATATATATATATATATAAAAAGAAGAAGATATCAAATATCCATATTTTCTATTTGTATAAATCGATAAATACTTTATTTAGTCATACTTTTTTTTAGTTTTAGTAGGTTTAATTATATGGTTGATCTAATAATCAGCTTGAATTTTTTTTTTTGGGGTTTTTAATATTCAAATTGATTTTTAAAATATTCAACCTAATAATCAAATTTAAAAAATATATATGAATCAAATAAAATATTAGATTTAATATCTTTTTTAGTTTCGTATCTTTTGAGTCAGGGTTTATTTTGGTCTCTTTACTTTAAAAATGTCAATTTGATCCCTGAACTTATTAAAAAGGGTTACATACATTCTTACCGTTTAATTCCCACAAACATAGTTTATTTTAGTCTAAACAGCATCTCAGTTGACGTATATATCATCATTATCATCATTTTTCCTGATTTCTTCTCGTTACTTATGAACACATTTAACCCTAAATTGAATTAGGGCAAGTGTTTCAATCATGCAATTACTTCTATGAAGAACACAAACCTCAAGTTAAGATGAAAGAAATCTCTTGCAATCTTATCTAAATGCTCTTGAGTATTGCATATATGAACTTTGCAATATCTTGAGCATATTTGTCATCATTACATGTCATCTCTGAATTTGTACCTTCATACTTAGTTAGTTCGTCATCTACAAATGATCCCTCGTGATGAATAAATACGTGAAGACATTCATTCATTTTTTATACCTATTTAAAATAGACCCTAAATTAGAAAGAGAAAAAAAGGGGGTGAAAAACTCTAAAACCACGTACCAGTTAAATCCTAAACATGTTTTGTTTCTAACATTTAGAAATCAGAGATACGCAAAAATCTAAATGAAAAATGGTTGAAAATTTGAGAATGAGATTAGAAATTTAAGACTTATTGTCCTGAAATCATGCGCTTGTGCTCTAGAAACTTGTGTTCCTATACAAGGGTTGCCTTCTTCGTTTCTGAAGTTCTTGTGTACCCATGACTGAATTTGAACTCAATGCCTCAAGTTAAGATGAAAGAAATCTCTTGCAATCTTATCTGAATCCTCTTGAGTATGCATATATGAACTTTAGTTATCTTTTATTATCCAAGTTTGTTTATATGCAATTATTTGCATTTATTCTAACTCGATTAAAAGGTGTTAAGAGTTTTTTTTATGAATTCAACAACTTTTTTTTTGAAAAAAACTCTTTTATGATTATGAATGTTAAATTTGAGTTTTAGGTTAATATTAAAAAAATAGTCAAATAATTTAATGGTTTGAATTCATTTTTTAAAAGTGAATAAATAGAATGTTATAGATTCGAATTCACATATTTACATCTAATATTTTTGCACAACTATTAACTAAGGTGGCTTAACATAATATATATTAATATTAAATTTTATTTATATTATAGTTTTTTTAAAACATAGATATTTCATCGAATAAGATCAATTGAATGTTGAGTATTGAAATTCATGTACAATATCCACAGAAGATGGTATAATCCCAATTATTTGGATTTTTCTATGCATCATCGTTAATATTTAAAGAAACAAAATTTTAATGTACACAAAAAATTGGAATCTTAAACAATTATTCATTATAATTTATTTACTTCTTGATGAAATTTATGATTTCAAATCAGTTTTTTTTTCAGAATAAGATGGTTATAAATTTAGAAAATAAATGCCATTATATTTTTTACAAGCTAATATTATCATTTCTGAATTAATTTTTCAAGGTTTTAAATTCGAATTCTAGATTTAAATAATTGTTGTGTTAAGTCATGTTCATATAAAATTTAATTCTCTTTAATCATATTATTAAAATTAATACTATATAAAATAAAAATATAATGAATTAGGAAATATCCTTAATATTGCATAAAATTTATTTTTATTGTGAGTCTGACGGTCTGAAAACTCTAAAAATATAGTACTAAGTTGGATTTCAAAATTAATTTTTTCGATTTTTTTTTTTTTATAATAGAGCAAATTAATGGAAACAGTCTCTGTTGGGCAATGCAATAACTGTGATGGGGTGTCACTATGTGTCAGAGTCAACAACCTCCTCCTCATATAGGAAGCCCCATAAAAAGCAGTAAAAAGTACTTTTGCCAAAACCAACTTTTTCAGGTTAACCTTGCTTTTAAATATTAAAACATTTTTAAAAAATTGACAAAATATTGATAAATATGTTAAAACATTTTTAATATATTTTTTTGACAATAAAACATTTTTAATATCTAAAGAATTAAATATTGTTGCCTAATATTTTTGACAATAATATTGTTTTACCAACCTTTAAATAAAAACTTCTTAACAAATGGAAAATTATTTAGTTTTACTTTTATTATATAATTGAATTCTATGCATGTGTAAAGTACAAAAAAAAATCACTGTCAAAAAGCAAAAAACAAAAAACTGCAATATATAGAATTATTATCAACAAATTTTAAGTGAGAAATTATTTTATTTTTATTTGGAGTTGAAATGAATATTTTGATATTTGAAGAGAAAGTGTAAGGACATGTTTGGGAATATATATATTCCTGTCGATTTGAATTTCAAAGACTTGGCAAAACGAGGGAATATGCGACAATGTCATGCACGCGTCGATAGCGCGTGGTTTTTCTCCCAACGACTCGCGTGGTTTGTTACCAGTATTGGGACCCACAAAACCACACCATTAAAATCACATCCGTTGATTTTCTGACGGATATTATTTCTTGCTACATTGCTATGTGTCCTTGATGAAATCACATTGACAGAAAATCATCTGGGTTAGGATAGGATCCTTTTCCTTCAAATCAATTTTTTTTAATTATATTTAAATGTTTTTAATTAATTAAGTAAATATAATAATTAAGAAAAATTAATTAGAAATAGAAAATTAATTAAAATTAGAAAATTAATTAAAATAACAAATTTAATAATGAAAAAATAAAAAATTATAAAAAATAATCATTTAAATAGACATGATTAAACATGTATAAACGTGCATATTGACCTACCCTAGAATGACGTATCCATTATGCATGTTGATCCAATTCAAGATGGCAGACTCTTATGTTTTTATTACTCATTCGCATTCCTCTATCCATAAAATTACTCTTGATTCCTCCATATAGGGGACCTCTACTACAATCATAAAACTCGGTTCAATTCTCAAATGAAATATATGTATATATAATTGAAGCAAGTCTTGTGTAAATTTATTACACTTAAGATGACACAGAATAATTTTATTGTTCAGGTTCATTATAATGGAAATATTTTTTCTGATAAACACAAACACAAAGCAATTAATATCCATCACAAATTCAATTTTACACATTTGAGATAAAGGATAAAAATAAACTACAACTTAGGATATCAGACATTTTTTTTTTTATCGATATCCATTTGTTAATGGAATTGATAATAGTGTCACATACTCCACAATAAAAATTGAAGATGACGATGATGTTAAGTTAATGTTCCAGTGCCACAAAATTTATAATAATTCAAGTATGATTGAATTATATGTTTGTTTAATATAGCAGTATGAGTCATCCCAAATAATATATCTTACTCAATCATCCCAAGCACATAAGTATCAAATGAGTCAGGATTCTACTATACTAAGGCCACGATAACTGAACTCGTCTAAGTATTCATCTACACAAAATGAACCATTATTTTCAGATGAAGGTGTCGGAGACAATAATGACTATGAAGAAGCGAGGTATGTAAATATCCAAAATCTTTTTAGTGGTGAAAGTGACGACATCGATGATGATATTGACGTGGGGCAACAACAAGATGTTTTCGAGTTGTAAAATACACCACTCCATATGAGAAATCCCACCTTCTTGGATAATGATGAAGGATCAATATTCGAAACAACCCAGACACTTCAGATGGAAGGGGGTTTGCTTGGTATGGAATTTGAAAGCAATGAAGAATATGTGTTTGTCGTCCGACAATATCACATCAGATATTCTCTTGATTATTCAGTTTATAAATATGGTTCTAAATGATACATAATCAAGTGTGTTAACAAATAATGCATATTCAAAAGTATAGCCTCTTTGGAAAAGGGGAGTGGTACGTGGGTGATTAGTAATGTCGCAAGATCATCGAAAGCTTGACTCCAATATCATCTGTGACAACATCAAAACTCTTGTTAACAATGGCTATTCATTAAAGGTGAAGCATATCATCGCTCATATTTTTGAGAAAACTGTGAAGCATATCATCAGTAAAGAACAATGAAGGAGAAGAGTAATAAAATTCTGCAGAGTTTCTCTCTGTCTACAAACTGTGGAAAACTTCTGATTCACTTTGTAACTGCAAAATACTTTGAATTACAAGTGTTATGAATATTCTATTCACTTCATTACAAAAATAAGGGTTACCCCTTATATTTATAGGTTTAGGTTAACTTGGATCTCAAGTCAAAACCCAAAACTATAAAATCCCAAAATAGCTAACACTACCAAAATAGGCATAAGTCGAAATCCTGTGTGAAGCAACATGCTTCGACACTTCGACACGCTAACACAACTCAACATACTAGGTGGTTTGACACTTTCTATTTCGACACAAGGAATTATAATTCAACACACCACCTAATTCATTGTGTCTAAGCTATCTACATTCATCATAGCTCTTAGTCTTCTGAACACTTCGACCTACACTCCCTTCGTCATGATGTCTGCAATCTGATTCTTAGTTCTGCAGTGTTCCACATTCATCTTCACATCTCCTACCTGCTTTTGAAGATAATGGAACATCATCTCGATGTGCTTGCTTCGACCATGTACTATCGGATTATGCGCCAGATTGATAGCTGACATAATGTCGATCTTCATGGTAATTGCTCCATGAATCTTCGTTGTTATCTCTTCGACCAGATTCACCATCCATGTTGCTTGACATGCACAAAGAGAAGCAGCTATGTATTCTGCTTTGCACGACGATAATGCCACTACTGGCTCTTTTCTTAAACTCCAAACAATTGGTGTACCACTTAGCATAAACACATAGCCAACTGGGGACTTTCAATCCTCAACATCACTACGCAAACTTGAGTCGATGTATCCCACTAATTTCCATTCTTTTCCTTCATCAGCTGCAGGAAAAAAATGCCATAGTTGAGAGTTCCTTTCAGATACCTTAGTATCCTCTTTGTCGCTGCTAGATATGATACCTTTGGCTTTTGCATGAACCTACTCACCATACCTACATTGTATGCTAAGTCAGGCCTTGTATGACAAAGGTATCAAAGTGACCCAATAAATCTTCTATATTGGGTTGGGTCGACATCATCTTCATCTGAATCTTTCGACAATTGTAATATGGGCTCAGCTGGAGTCGAAGTTGGGTTGTAATCTTGTATCTCAAATCTCTTGAGTATTTCGCATGCATACCTTCTTTGATGCATCATCAAACCTCTACCACTCTTGTAGAATTCGATGCCAAGGAAATATGAATTGTCACCCAGATCTGACATTTCAGATTCCTTATTGAGATCACCTTTAAAGTCTTTGATCTCCTTCTTCTAGCTACCTGTTATCAACAAGTCATCGACATAGAGGCATAGTATAAGTAATTCACTCTTGCTTCTTCTTACATATACTCCATATTCAGATTTGCACTTCACAAATTCCTTCTCCCTTAGAAAGTCATATATCTTCTTGTTCCAAGCTCCTGGAGTTTGTTTAAGTTCGTACAAGGCTTTATGCAGCCTTTACACTTTTCTTTCTTCGCCTTGTTTCACAAACTCAACTGGTTGTGCAACATAAACTTCTTCTTCTAAAGGGCCATTAAGGAATTCACATTTCACATCCATCTGACACATCTTCCAGTTGTTCATGTTTTTTAGACCAACAACCAACCTAATTGTTTCGATCCTAGCAATAGGTGCAAAAACTTTATCGAAGTCAATTCGTTATTTCTGAAGAAATTCGCCACAAGCCTCGCCTTATGTCGAGTTACTTCTCCTCTGGTATTCAACTTCACCTTGTATACCCACTTCACATTGTTTGTCTTCTTTTCTTGGGGAAATTCGACAAGTGACCAAGTATTGTTGACTTCGTTGACTTCAGTTCTTCGTTCATTGCTTTCATCCACTTCGAATCTTTCAATGCCTCAGTTGCATTGAATGGTTCGACATATGCATAGAAAGCATAATGTACCATATCACCTTCTTCATTGACCATATCATCTGAGGTAATCAAACATTCTTGCAACCTTGGAGACGCGTGTCTTGTTCTCTGAGGTCTGCTTGTGTTTGCTTCACCTCTGACTTCTTCCTGTCGAAATTCTCTTTCAACTTCACTAGTTGGTTCATCATAAAAGATTGTCACTGAATCTTTCTTGACATTCTCAGTCCAATCCCACTCCTTAAGCTCATCTATGATCACTTCCCTGCTGATCACTACTTGCTTATTCACTGGGTCGAACATCTTATATGCTCCAGTCGAATGATATCCTATCAGGATCATCTGACTCGACTTGTCATCAAGTTTTCTTCTCAACTGATCCGGCACATGTCTATGTGTTATAGATCCAAATACCCTCATATGACTCAAGCTAGGCTTGACACCAGACCAATATTCTTCTGGTGTGATTCCTTCTAGCTTCTTCATCATACATTTGTTCAGGATATATGTCGCAGTCGACACAACTTCTCCCCATAGTTCTTTGGGTAGATGCTTGCCTTTCAACATGCTTCTAACCATATTCATAATGTTTTTGTTCTTCCTTTCTGCGAATCCATTCTACTGTGGAGTGTAGGGCGGCACCACTTCATGCACAATCCCTTATTTCACACATAATGCATCAAAATCTTTTGACACATATTCTCCACCGCCATCAGTCCTCAAAATCTTGATCTTTCGACCGCTCTGTCTTTCGACCATAGATTTAAACTTGGTAAATACCTCAATCACTTCACTTTTCTTCTTGATTAGGTAAGACCATAATTTTCAAATAAAATCATCTATGAATGTAACAAAGTATTTGTTACCTCCAATCGAATCCACCCGGAGAGGACCACATACATCAGAGTATATGACTTCAAAAATTGCCTTCGACCTGCTTTTTGCATCCTTACTGAAGTTGTTCTTATGTTGCTTTTTCTGCATACATTCTTCACACACTTCGTTTGGAATGTCGATTTCTGGTAATCCTAAAACCATATTTCTTATCTTCAAATCTCTTATGTCTTTGAAATTGAGATGGCCAAGTCTGTAATGCCATATCCATTCATCTTTGATGGCTGTTGTTGCAAGGCACTTATGCTCCATCACATTTAGTTCAATCTTGAAGGTTCTATTCTGAGACATTTGAGCCTTCAAGATCAACCTTCCATTTGAGTCGACAACTCTCATCATCTTGTCTTCGATCGACACCTTGTAGTTCTTTTCGACTAACTGCCCTATGCTGAGCAAATTACTTTTCATTCCTGGTATGTACAACACATTTGAAATTACTAACCTCTTGCCATCTTTCCTTATAATCATAATATCACCAATACCTTCAGCTACTAGAGTGTTGTCATTTGCAAATTTCACCATGTTCTTCATTAAGGGTTTTATGTTGACAAACCAATCTTTTCTTCTAGATATGTGTGATGAGCATCCTGAATCCAAGTACCACTGGTCCTTGAATCTCTCTTCATCTCTTGCTGTAACCATCAACAATGGCTCTTCTTCTTCATGTTTCGCCAGCTTTGCATAATTTTATTGATTCTTTTACTTTTCTGGACAATCACTAGAATAACGATCATACCTTTGACAATTGTAACACTGAATGTGACTCTTGTCTAGCTTTTGACCATCACCTTTTCCTCTGCCTGCAACATCACTTCTTTGGTTGCCTTGATTCTAGGGTTTTCTCTGATTTGACCAGTTTCCTTCTTGCTGATTTCGACCAGTCGAATTGTTGTAACCTTATCTGCCTTTGTTGTCATTCCAACTTCCTTTGCCTTTTCTTTCTTTTACTGATTGAGCCTACAAATCCATATCACTCTTCGACTTTCCTGCAGCTCTTTCATCCATTCTTTGTTCATGAGATTCAAGCGTCCCTTGAAGCTCTTCCTTTGTCAATTTTAACAAATCTTTCGACTCTTCTATGGCTACTACCACGTGGTCGAACTTTAGAGCTAACGACCTCAAGATCTTTCCAACAATAGATCTTGATGTCAACACTTCTCCACATACCTTGATTTGATTCACCAGTTTCGTAACCTTGGTGAAAAAATCCGTTATGCTTTCATTGTCTTCCATCTGAAGCAATTCATACGTTCTTTTATGAGTTTGTAACCTCACCTTTTTCACCTTCTCTGTGCCTCCAAATGATTTCTCCAAAATTTCCCATGCTTCTTTCGTTGAGTTTGCATCACTAAACTTTTCAAAATTATACGCATCAACACATTGGTGGATTATAAAGAGAGCTTTATAATATTTCTTCTTCAATTCTTTATGTGCAGCCTTTTCTTGATTTGTCGCGGCTTCTGCAAGCGTTGTTACTCCTTCCTTCACAATATCCTAAAGATCTTGATAACAGAACACAACCTTTATCTGCTTGCACCAATTCTCATGATTGTTGTTCTTGAGAATCGGAAGATTTGCTGGAAAATGCCCATTTGGATGATTCGTTGCCATGGTAATTTTCTTCCCATAAATCGATTAACTGGAGCTCTTGATAACAGATGTTGGAAATGCCCCAAAACCTATGGAGAATTTAAATCAATCTTGATGAACAAGATTGTTATTACCCATACAATAGCAATGAAAAGAGAAGAACAATGGAGAAAGAAAGAGTGTAAATAACGATGAAGGAGAAGAGTAATAAAATTCTCCAGAGTTTCTCTCTGCCCACAAACTATGGAAAACTTCTGATTCACTTTGCAACTGCAAAATACTGTGAATTACAAGTGTTATGGATACTTTATTCACTTCATTATAAAAATAAGAGTTACTCTCTCTATTTATAGATTTAGGTTAACTTGGACCTCAAGCCAAAGCCCAAAACTATAAAAGTCCAAAATAGCTAACACTACTAAAATAGGTATAAATCAAAATCATGTGTAAAGCAACATGCTTCGACACTTTGACACACTAACACAACTCCACATATTATGTGGTTTGAGACTTCCTGCGTCGACACAAGGAATTATAATTCAACAACTCTTGATTAAAAAAAAGGTTTTTTTGTGTTTTTAGACTAATTTTGCGTGTATGAGACTCTTTGGAAAATTGTGCATGTCCTATTATGTAAAAATGACTCTATTTATAATGTTAATTAGGTCAACATAAAATGAAAATAATTAACGGTGACAAAGCACAACCAATGAGAAACGAGAATGAAAAAATTAGACCAATTAGAAGAAACTATGACAAAATGCGACAAATCGGGACATATTCTAATTTTTACTATTTTTGACTATTTCGTGCATAAAATTATAAATAAAATAAAAAACTTTAAAAAATGCCTATAAGTAAAAAACGAAAATCATATTAACAAAATGTCAACTTTTGATTTTTTAAATAAAAAAACAAAATAAAAAGGAAAACAATGGGATTCAAACTCGCGGTCTTGTGTTTGACAGTTCTAGATAACTACCAACTGAACTGATTGACACTTTTGATTTTTTTTTCTTTCTTTATAAAAATAAAATAAAAGACATGTGGTCAAAATTTAGGGTACGACACACCCAATCCAACCTATGTTTGACATCATACTGACATGAGTCCATAAAAAGTGCCTATAATAACCTAAAAAATGGCTGGTAATACCCTTTGTTCTCACATTATATTGTATCAGACACATAGCGCAAAAGTTTATGTGAGAAATTATTGACAAACAGCTTCGCAAAAAAATTGTTAGCATGGGTAATGTTTTATGTCTATCCTTGTTTAGACATATTCAACTAAGTTCTTTATACTAATTTATTTTTAATTTTCATAAACAATATATGCATTAAATGAATCTATATACAAATACTACATGGGAGAGAGATGTAAGACTAATATACAAGCATTAAGGTGGGTGGACAATATTCTGATAGATAAATGGTCTAGAGTGTTTGATGGAGGGAAATGATATTGCCATATAACTACCAACCTTGTTAAATCAATGAATTCAGTTTTGAAAGTCACTCGTAACCTACCTATTACAACTTTGGTAAGATCAACATACTTTAGGTTGGGTACTGTTGGTGCAAAGGTAGAATAAATGATGAACGGAAATATTCTATTAAGAGAATGACGGCTATAAAACATGATAAAAGTTACAATGATTGCCACCATATTTATAAGCTAAAACTAGGGTTACTAGAATAGGATAAAATACTAAAATACCCTCTAACAAACTTAGGGGCTAAGAAAATAGTATAACTAATAAATATGAATTACTTCTAATACCATCCCTTAATTCATATTCCATCAAAACTTGTAACACCAATTCCATCCCTTAATCTGAGAAATTGATCAATCTTGATAGCTTTTGTCAGAGCATCTACCAACTGTTTCTGAGTGCTGCAGTGTACAACTTCTAACACTCCCCTCTGAACTTGATGTCTCAGAAAATGATACTTGGTCTCAATGTGCTTGCTTCTCCCATGCAACACTGGGTTTCTGGCAAGATTGATTGCAGACTTGTTGTCAATCATCAGCTTCAGAGGTTTGTTTACTTTAATCTTCAGATCCTGCAATAGATTCAGAATCCACACAGCTTGGCATGCAGTAACAGCACCTGCAATGTACTCAGCTTCACAAGTTGACAACGCCACAACAGATTGCTTCTTGGAACACCAAGAAATGGGACCTCCCAGAAATTTGAATAAGTACCCAGACGTACTTCTTTTGTCAACTCTGTCTCCACACCAATCAGAATCTGAATAACTCAGAAGTTCTGACTCATCCTTTCTTCCAGAAGGAAATAATACTCCATACTTCAGAGTTCCCTTGATATACCTCAGAATCCTGACAGCAGCTTGGTAATGGGACCACTTAGGTTTACTCATGAACCTACTAACCATCCCAACTGAATAGCAAATATCAGGTCTGGTATTGCACAAATACCTCAGAGAACCAACCAACTGTTTGAAGGTTGTAGCGTCCACATCCTTTCCATTAGAGTCAGAATCCAGTTTCTGATTTGTATCAGAAGGTGTGACAGCAATCTTACAATTCTTCAGATTAAATCTCTTCAGAATTTCTAATTCATACTTGAGCTGATGCAAAACAATACCTTTCTCAGAGTATCTGAATTCCATCCCTAGAAAGTATGTCATTTTGCCTAGATCAGTCATTTCGAATTCATTCATCAGAACTTTCTTGAACTTGGCTATCTCCTGTTCAGAACTTCCAGTCAACAGTATATCATCAACATATAAACATACCAGAGTCATATTTCCTTCAGAAATATGCTGAACATAGACACCGTACTCCATCTCACATTTCTGAAAGCCTTGCTTCTTGAAAAATGAATCAATCTTCTGATTCCAAGCTCTGGGCGCTTGTTTCAATCCATATAGAGCTTTGTATAATCTGTACACCATCCCTTCCTGGTTCTTTTTCACAAATCCAGGAGGTTGTGACACGTAAACTTCTTCTTCTAATGGACCGTTCAGAAAATGCAGATTTTACATCTAAATGCATCAGAGGCCAATTCCTGTTAGCAACTATTGCAATCACCATTCTGATTGTTTCATGTCTTGCTACAGGTGCAAACACTTTAGAGTAATCCAGCCCAGGTTTCTGTAGAAATCCTCTGGCTACCAACCTTGCTTTATGTTTGCCAATTGAACCATCTGGCTTTAACTTCTGCTTGAAAACCCATCTGACGCTGATGGCTTTCTTGTCTTTTGGAAGTTTTGTCAGCTTCCAAGTCTTGTTTCTCTCTATAGCATCAAGTTCTTCTTTCATGGCCTTCAGCCAGAGCTTCTGCTTAAGAGTCTCTTCTGTACTTATGGGTTCAGAGTCTACTAACATGGCACACTGAATAACTTCTCCTTCAGAGTCTACTTCAGTGTCTTGCAGCATGTCAAATTCTGCATATCTTCTGGGGATGTTTCTGATTCTTTGTGGTCTCTGAACTTGTTCAGAGTCTTGAGCTTCAGAGTTTCTAGCTTCAGATGGTTGACTTCCTCCAGAGCTTTGACCATCTTTAGGGGCTGGCATATTTCCAGAGTCTGAATTGCCACCAGAATCTGGATTACCATCAGAGTCTGGATCATCAGAGTCACCTTCATCTTCTGAGTCTTCTCCAGAGTCAGAATCACTATCAGAATCAGAATCAACGTCAGAGTTTACTCCAACTTCAGAAACTCTTAACTCTGACCTTTCTTCAGAGGTTCTAACATCAGAATCGGATTGAGACTTGTCCCAATTCCAAAATTCTGATTCCTTCACAATCACATCTCTGCTGAATTCAATTTTGTTGGTTTCTGGACAATAGAGCTTGTATGCACCTGTACTGTGGTACCCTATCAGAATCATCACTTTGCTTCTATCATCCAGCTTCTGTCTTCTAGCTTCTGGAACATGTTTATAGCAAACAGAACCAAACACCTTCAGATGACTAACACTTTGCTTATCTCCAGTCCACTTCTATATTGGAACTATTTCCTTCAACTTCTTCGTAGGACATCGGTTGAGTACATACGTTGCAGTGGCAACAGCTTCTCCCCAGAGCTTCTGAGGAAGTTTCTTCTCCTTTAGCATGCTTCTCACCATATCAAGCAAAATGCGGTTTCTTCTTTCAGCAAGATCATTGTGTTGAGGGGTATAAGGAGCAGTGACCTCATGCTCAATTTCATTCTCCTCACAGAACTTCTGGAACTCTTTGGAGTTATACTCACCTCCACCGTCAGTTCTAAGAATCTTCAACTTCTGACCACTCTGATTCTCAGCCTTCATTCTGAACTTCTTGAATTCATCAAACACCTCGTGTTTAAACTTAATAAGGGATACCCATGTCATTCTTATGAATTCATCAACAAATAACACAAAGTATTTATTCCATCCAATCGATGCTACTGGAAATGGACCACACACATCAGAATGTACAACTCCCAAGGCATGTTTTGCTCTTGGAGCAGTTTCTGACGCAAATGGCAATCGTGGTTGTTTTCCTTCCATGCAAACTTTGCATGACTTTTCAGGCTTCTTAATTACAGGAATTCCATGTACCAACTTCTTTGAATTCAGATGTTTTAAGCTTCTGAAATTCAAATGACCAAATCTTCTGTGCCACAACTCACTCTCCTTCTCAGCAATTTTTGCACTAAGACATTCTGAGTCTGCAGTTCTGACATTCACCTTGAATGTTCTATTCCTTCCCTGTTCTGACTCCATAATCAACTTCTGATTGCAGTCATACAGCTTCAGAAGATTGTCCTTCACGGCAACTGAAAAACCTTTCTCAATTAATTGTCCCACACTCATCAGATTGCTTCTGATGCCAGGTACATACCACACGTTCTGAATCAATGATGTTTTCCCATTATTCAGAATCACTCTGACATTTCCCATACCTTCTGCATTAAGATATTTGTCATCAGCACATCTGATCTTTGTCCTCTTTTCAGAGTCAAAGTCAACCAGCCATTTCTTATTTCCTGTAAGATGATTTGAACAGCCAGTGTCCATATACCACCAGTCTATCAGATCCATATCATCAGATTCAGAGGCCATCAATAGCACAGATTCGTCATCAGAACTTCTGGCTATATTTTCTTCTTCTGATTTTCTCTCCTTGTTTGACCAACAGTCTCTAGCAAAGTGACCAAACTTCTTACAACAGTAACATTGGATCTTCTTCTTGTCATACTTCTCTTTTCCCTTCTGAGCATTCTTTTGTCTATCAGAGGTTGAGCTTTCTGACTTCTGACCACCATCAGATCTTCTCCTGGCTTCTGACTGCTTCTGATACCTCCTATCAGAAGTTGCTTTCAGAGCCTGCTGCTCTACTTCCCTTTCAGAAGTTCTCTCAGTCAAACGCAACTCTTGCGCTTCTAGACTGCTCTGCAGCTCTTCAATTCTCATGGTGCTCAGATCTTTGGAATGTTCTATTGCTACCACAATGTAATCAAATTGAGAGGTAAGGGATCTCAATACCTTCTCCATGATTGTTTCTTCAGAAAGAGTTTCTCCACACGCTTTCATCTCATTAGTGATTAGAATCACTCTGGAGATGTATTCAGAAACTTTCTCATTATTCTTCATGTTGAGATTCTCATATTGCTTTCTCAAGGACTGAAGCTTCACCTTCTTCACCGATGCGTCACCACCATAACATCTAACCAGTGTGTCCCACGCAGCCTTTGCTGTCGTTGAATCTGCAATCTTCTCAAACACATTTACATCAACACATTGATGAATGAAGAATAATGCTTTCTGATCCTTCTTCCTTACTTCCTTCTGCGCGTTTTTCTGTTCATCCGTCGCATCTGCTGCTACCGGAACATAACCATCAGTGACAAGATGTAGAACATCTTGAGCACCAAACAGTACACGCATTTGGATCATCCAACGATTCCAGTTTTTACCGTCAAATACTGGAAGTTTGGTGTTCATGTTGCCGTTTCCGTTCATCTTTCTACCTTGCACAGTACACTCAGATTTCTCACAGTGTTTCCCAATCCACAGAATTAAAATTCTGATCAGATTTTGTTCAAGATTCAACACGAATCTAAGAATCAAAATCAAACACACAAGACCTCACGTTCACTCGTGTTTCCCGTGTTTCCCAATGAATCCGAACCGGAGCTCTAGATACCAATTGTTGGTGCAAAGGTAGAATAAATGATGAACGGAAATATTCTATTAAGAGAATGACGGCTACAAAACATGATAAAAGTTACAATGATTGCCACCATATTTATAAGCTAAAACTAGGGTTACTAGAATAGGATGAAATACTAAAATACCCTCTAACAAACTTAGGGGCTAAGAAAATAGTACAACTAATAAATATGAATTACTTCTAATAGGTACACTATTTGAGAAAAAAGGATATGAATGGACTAAGATGTTGGGTTCCGGTTAAGTGTACACTAATAACTGCATCAAGGGGATTGATGAAGAGGTAATCAAATCTAACCCTCATAAAGTTATGCAATTTGATCGTCAGAGGTTCTGCTTCCTAGTCGAAGAAACTGCAAATCATAATGAGGGTCAACTTACTAGACAACTCAATGTCTATCTTAGGAAATAAACGTGTGAGTATGGAAAATTTCAAACGTTCCATGTCCCTTTCTCACATGTTATTGTAGTGTGTTCAAGCATACGACGAGATTATTCTGTGTATATAGTTGACGTGTACACAGTTTTTAACGTCTTTAAGGTCTACGAAGGAAGTTTCCTCTGGGTACGGAATCAAGTAAATTGGCCTCAGTATGAAGGTGACACTCTTTGCCACAATGACATTATACGAAGAAAATGAAAAGGCCACCCAAACAATATTTGCATTAGAACTTAAATGGATAATATTGAAAAAGAAAAAAGTATATGTAGTATTTGTTGCAAAATCGGCCATGTGCATAAAAAATGTCTAAACAAAGCTGGAACTTTTACTTAATTTTGTTTGTTGTTTTAGTTTATCTTATAATTAATTTATTAGACACTATCTTGTAATATCTCTCAACAACGTTGACAAAATATATTTAAAACTTAAATCTTCTAGTTACAACATCACAACGATTATAATAACACACAAACTTAAAATACAGTTACATCAAATCAAGTCTAGCATACATGTTGATAGACCACTCAACAACAATACATAAAACAAGTAAATCTTATATGCCTCTATTAACTTCTCCATTATGTGTTGAAAACATACAATGGACATCTAAATCATTTTGTATATGATGCCAATTATATAGGTAGATACCATCTCGAATATCATCCGTCAAAGTTGTGTATGGATAACAATATTCTATTTTCCTAATTGGTCCGCCTAGTTGTCGAAAACTTGTATTGATAACTGAAATCGGTCTTCTAAAATTTCAATGCGGATTTAGGCAGATGCTCATCTTCTTATCCCCTTCAAGAAAACACAATAGACCAAACAAACATGATTAAAAAATATGTGAAATTAGTATAAGTAAAGTTGATAACACTACCTTCTTACACACCCATATTTATAGAAGGTTATCCCTAACCCAAATGGAGGATCCTTCTAATGAAATTTGTGGGCGGGAAACTAGTGAACAATAATTTTATATTTTCATTTTTCAAATTTTTATTTATTTAAATTTACATAATTATTAAATATTTAATTTAAGTAAAATACAACAATACTAAAACATATTACAAAAGAGAAGAAAAAATTAATTTTATTATTATACATTATTTTATAATTTAAATTAATTGTTAATTATTTTTTTAATTACTATATTTACTTAATTATTAAAAACATTTGAATATAATAAAAAAATTAAAAACATAAAAAATAAATAAATAAAAGAAGACCTCCAAGACGACCCCATAAGAGAATTGAAGGAGTCTATCATCTTACATAGAGATTCTATTTTTAAATTTAAAAAAAAAAAAGAAAAAAAAAAGCTAAAAGATGGCACTTTGGCCATTTAATTTCATGGGGTAAAATTTTTGGAAGTTTTTTTTAATAGTGGTAGCAAGATCAAAAATCCTTTATCTTTCTCTAATATTTTTTTCTCTTATTTTTATTATAATTTAATTTTCTCTCTTATATTGCACATGTTTTGGTTGGAAATGGTAGGATGAAATGAAATGATCTTGTTTTCTCTTTTCTAATTTTCTCTCTTATTTTATTGTAATATGGATGAAAAAAACTCGAATTTGTTTGTAAAACTCGTCACGAGTATGAATTCGATACTTTACTGAATATCTGTAGATAAAACTAATGGGTATTTCATTACCCATTAGTTTACGAATACATATATGAATTTGATAATATTTGTATATATTGTTAAGAATGTATCAAGTGTGAGTAGTGTGTGTAATTATCACGCATTGGTTGGAGACTTGAGCATTTATAAGTGAGAGAATTCACTCACATATCACCTTAAGATTTTAGGTGAATATGTGTGTCTCTTCAAATGTGTTGCTCCAAAAATAAGAAGTCTCACAATGTTCAATGCTCTCTAATGAACCCCCCCAACAACAAATGGTATCAGAGCCTAGTTCGAGAAAGAGATTAGCTTACTTGTATTGAAAGTCAACGACGCTAGTGTGATAAATAAGAAATGTTCCATTGAAGAATGTCAACAGCGCCAATGTGGTGAATAAGAAATGTTTTGTGCGGTACAAGAGTTTGTGGAAGTAAGAAGAGCTTTCACTTGAGGGGAGCATTGTGGACTCACACTTGAGGGGGAGTGCTGAGAATGTATCAAGTGTGAGTAGTGTGAGTAATAGTCTCACATTGGTTGAAGACTTGAGCATTTATAAGTGAGAGAACTTACACACCTATCACCTTAAGATTTTAGGTAAATATGTGGTGTGTCTCTCCAAAGGTGTTGCTCCAAAAAGAAGAAGTCTCACAATATTCAATGCTCCATAGTGAAAAACTCCCCCAACACATATGAATATTTGTATCAATTAATAATTATCAAAATTACTTAAATATTAATTTGTTTAATTTAAAATTATTATTATTATTATTATTATTATTATTATTATTATTATTTTGTTAAATATGAAATTACTAATATGATTTTTTTGTTGAATTTAGTATAATAATATGGTAAAAGAATGAATAAAATAAATGTGATTTATTTTGTTATTATTATTATGTGTTAAATTTGAAACAATTTTTTTAAAAAAGAAGATAAATAAATTTTAGTTAATTATAAGTTTTTTTTTCAATTTCTTTATTTAAAGAATAGTATCCATGAATATTTGTAAATACATTTGGATATCTTAAAATTCACGAATACTCGTCGGTTAGATATCCATTAGGATATGGAACGGGTACGAATATCATATTTATCTAACGGGATGTGTAATAGAAGACTAGTACCTATGTTAATGGGTACTCATTGGTATCCTTAATTGTGAATACCTATTTTCTCAAAAGAAAATTAGAATATAAGTTTAATTATATTTAACATTATATTTCAACTTATCTAATTTATAAAATTATTTTTTCTATTTTAACATCAATTTTTTTAATCGAACTATATAGTTAATAAACCGCTCAACTCAGATGATTCGATCTCTAAAAATTATAAAGACACCTACAAAATTTCAAAATTTCAAAATATCATAATTTTACAAGATCATTATTTAAACTCAAATTCTAAACATAGTCATAACACAAAACAAAATACAAAATAGTACAAAATACATATCCAGATAAGTTTTTAACAAAAGTATAATGGCAACATAAATGGAATAAAACAAAGTATAATGGCAACATAAATTGAACAATAAAATAATTAAAGTGTCCAATAAATTTAATTTTAATGAGGGAAAGTAATATGGAACAAAGTTTACTTATATTGTAATTTTAATTTTTAATTTTTTTAAATTAAAAATGACGTTGTTTTTTCAGAGGAAAAACAACAAGCATTTAACCCGTCGATTTTCCAAAACCATTGATTCGTCGATTTTTATCGGTTTTGGTCGGTTCTAACTTGTTTTTACTAGTTCAATAACTTATCTGATTCAGCAATCAGACCAAATCGACGACCCTTCGGGTTCCTGATTTGATCGGCTGGTTCGATTCATTTTTTAAACATTGACATATCGTATCATTTGAGTTGTTTTTTATTTTTAAGAAAGTAATTAATTGGGTTAATTATAATAACAAAATTACTTTTTAATTAAGCTCCTTTTTCGAAACACAAATTTTTCTCTAACTTTCTTTTTCTCCGCCTTCTCTTTAGACTCACATGCAGTTCCTCTCTTAAATCCAAAATTACCTCCAAGATTTAATGTTTGTTAGTCGTGGTGCGACAAGATTTCTCTACAACGGTTGTCATCAAGATTCTTTGCACCATCCCTCATCCTGATGGGGTTGTTGTGTAACCAGATCGCTGCTGGTAGCCTTTTGTTGGTTTGTAGCTCTAATGGTCTCCATCCTCTATGACAATTATCTTATTTCATGTTTGATTTGTAAATTATGTCATGTTGCATTTGGTTTAGGCCCACACACTATGTTTTATTCTTCCTCCCTTTTTGGAGCCCTCATTTCCTCCACGGTGATTTTGACTTCATTCTAATGAGGTTTTTATTTAGTTGGTTTTTGGACTCTTTCGACGTCGATTACCATTAACATTGAAAGGCCTTTTTTATAGTTATGATTTCCATCTTCGTCATTGTTATCCAATGATTTTGATGATTGTAAACTCATCGTCTCCAATGAAGTGTGTGATTGACTTTTCTAACATTATACTCTCTTGTAAGTTTTAGATCTATTGAGATTTGCATGTTTCAAGGTTTAGTTTGTCTCCACTATACCCAAATATTTTAGGTTGTTTATATTATCAGTGGTTTATGGATTCTATCTTTAGTTTAAATATTTCAAATTAATTACATATAATGAGACAAATGGATTAATTAGTAAACTAAAAAACTCAACTTAACAAAATAATATGTCTAATAAATATGATTCAAATTATAAAAGATATTAACGATTATATTATTCCAACTAGATCAGAATGCTCAATTAAATATGATATAACCTAATATATAATTCTCTATACACTTTAATATCTAAAGGTTCTACGAACCATTATATCAGATAGTAAGCGAATAATAACATCATCATTGTGACATCAGAATGAGGTCATTATTTTCTTAGTTGTGATTCACAAGAAGATGTTGGGACTACATAACACGAGATACACATGTTCTAAAGGGAGACTTGATCAGGGTTAGTGATTGAAGCATTACCTCCATATCACATAACGAATAGTCATATGACACCTCTCCCTTTTTGGATAATTGTCTAGACTAAACGTTCTAAGTCCCCGAAACCCTGAAACATTGTTATAAAAGGCCAATGAATGTGTCACACAAGGTACACACTTTATAACCCAAAGATACCTTTCACCTTTGAACCTTACTAACTTTGGTGTCAAAGTATTTGCATGTGATACTGATAAAAAATTATATATGTGGATGTTCCTCTTGTAAGGGCAGGGCAATACCTTTCTTGGGGTGGCATGTTATCGCCGCCTCTTCTGGGTGAGGCCTTCCCTGGGGTGATACCTCCCCTAGGAGGATCCTTTTACAAATATAACATTACATAGTCCCTCAAGCACAAGGTATTTGATAGAAGACAAAGTTTTTTTGGAGGGTAACTCAATGGGGTATCCTGAGGACCTGCATTTCTTAAGGGCATACTTATTTAGACAAGGTTATATGTGACCTGAATGGTGAGAATATAAGTCCCCAAGGCGAGGCGATAAACCTCTTGGTTGGGACTTCCTCATAACCCTCAAGCAAGACTTGTGATCAAGTCTCTTAAGCCAGACTTCAGTCACGCCTTTTGGGCATGGTTTATGATTTTTATCCCGCCTGAGGAAACTCTAAGTCCCTCGGACGATATTTTAGTTTGCCTAGGGAGTCAAAGCCCCTCAGGCGAAGTCATATGTGGACTGACAAATGAGACTATAAGTCCCTCGGGTGAGGCATTTGGACTTCTCGGATGGGACTTCCATCAAACCATCATGCAAGACTTGTGATCAAGTCTCTTAGACCAAAGTTCAGTTGCACCTCTTAGGCATGATTTCTGAGTCTAATCTCGCCCGAGGAAACATTATATCCCTCAAGCGAGAGTTTAGTTAGCCCTGGGGAGTCTAAGTCCCTAAGGGAAAGTCATATATGGTACGGCTAATGAGACTATAAATCCCTTAGGTGAGGTGTTTGGACCTCTCAGGCATGACTTCCATCAAGCCCTCATGAAAGACTTATGATCAATTATATTATCCTAGACTTCAGTCGCGCCTTTTAGGCATGATTTTTTAGTCTGATCCTGTATTAAGAAACACTAAATCCCTTAGGCTAGAGTTTAGTTAGCCTGTGGTGTCTAAGTCCCTTAGGCGAAGTCACATGTGGTATGGTTGATAAGACTATAAGTTCCTCGGTAGAGGTGTTTGGAACTCTCAAACAAGAATTACATGAAGTCATCATACAAGACTTGTTATCAAGCCTCTTAAGCCATATTTTAGTTGCACGTCATAGGCGTGTTTTATGAGTCTGATCATGCCCGATAAAACACTAAGTCCCTCAGGTGAAGTTATATATGGCTCGACTGATAAGATTATAAGTCCCTCGGGTGAGGCATTTGGGTTGCTTATTTATGTTTCCATTAGGGGAGAAAAGGACCTTGTAATACCCCAAAATTTACCCTTCATTTTTTCTAAAAAATAAAAATAAAAAAAATAAAAATATAAAAAAAACGAAAAAAAAATATTTAATTAATTAATTAATTAACTAAATAAAATAAATAAAATAAATAAAATATAACAAATTATTTTGGACTTGGGTCTCCCTCATTTGAGCCCATTACCCACGAAAATCAGTCTATAAATACTGAGGTTTCAGTAGAGGAAAAGACACTTGGAGTTACACTGAGAGATTTACTGGAGAAAGAAGGAAGAGAAGCAAAACACTCTGAGGTTTACTTGGAACAAAACCCTGAGGAAAAAGATAGTGAGAGAAAAGCCAACAGAGTTCAGAGCAACCTCCAAACCCTGAAAGGAACTCAACTTGTAAACCTCACGGGCGCAACTCAATCAAGCTCTCCAATCAGGTTTGCCCTATATCCATCATCTTTATGCCTTTTATTTGAATGCTCTAAATGTATGAGGTATTATGGGTGAATTTGATACCTTTTTGTGAGCCTTTTGTGAATTTTGATGGAATTATTCATGTGGTTACATTTTGATTTAGGGGCAACTCTGGGTTACCCTATTTTGTTTATTCTAACCTGTCTTGTGTTTCCATGGCATTGTTTTCTCTTGATTTCATCCTGCTGCTCTAACCCTTTGTCGAGTTTTGTGAGGGCTCACATGGCTTTCGCAGAGACACTCGCGTGGTTTCCCACTTTATTTGTGGGATACCCCCTGGAGTTTTATTCTGATTATTCGTGTTGACTGATTTCCTTTGACGGTCCAGCTGGAGACATTTCAGGGTTTCTTGCCCCTTTAACTGCTATAGCTTCGGATCTTTATCCGTGTGGTAATTTTTTCCCTTTCTCATACTTTATCGCTTTCTTAGCTGGAAGACCTCGATAGGAGGCAATGTTTGAGCCCCTTGGTGGCATTTTACTTTGAGATACATGTTTTGTGTTTTGTATTCATATCCCTGCAGGTAGCGCGTGTAACACCCCGATAATAATAAAATAATTATTTAAATTGAGTTAATAATTTATTTATTAATTTAATTAAATAATTGGAAATTTTACTTCGTCAAGGACTGCCTTTTTGCCCTCGAGCATCCCAAACCCTAAAACCCAAAGCAACACGTTTACTCCTTCTACTACAGGCGAGTAAGTCTCCAAAGGTCGAGCATCCGGTAGATTGCGTAGTGACGTCGTTCGTCCAAAACCCAATCCATAACCCCGTAGTTAGCCGAACTACGGCTTGCTCTGATTCTCATTCCAGATGAGATACGTAGGCATAAGACGCGATGTCTTAGCGAGCACACATCCCCCCAACCCATAGGTCAGCCGAGCTACGAAGACTCTGATTCTCATATTCAGATGAGATACGTATGCAGTGGATGCAACATCCGCGCGAGTCATTTTCATTCAACCCCCTTTTTTTTTTTAGTAAATAAACACACTAGATAAACCCACACCCTTTAGACAAAAACTACAAAAGTGGATCCCGTAGAGTACTACGGATGCGTAGGGGTGCTAATACCTTCCCTTCGCATAACCGACTCCCGAACCCAAGATTTGGTTGCGAGACCCCGTCTTGTCCTTTCCTTTTTTCAGGTTTACTTCGAGCGTTTCCTTTCCCTCCTTTGGGATGAATAACGCACGGTGGCGACTCTTCTGTCATTCTCTTTCGCCGGTTGTTTTTTCGCACACTGTATTTTTCAGGTTGCGACAGCTGGCAACTCTGCTGGGGACTTTAAGAAGTTGACCTCTTGCTGGTCCATCTTCCCTAAGCGAGTCCCTCCTAGCTTTTGTAGTTTGTTTGTTTATTGGGTGTTCATGCTTTTATACAGTTATTTATTTACCTGCTTTACCTTATTGCATTGTGTACATATCATTGCTGTTTCTGTTGGCTGGCTGCTTGGTGATCTTTGTGAGATGAGTTCTATACCCGAACTCGAGTGCACTTAAGATAGGAGAATGGCATAGTCCTGTCAACTTGTGTGGAGTATTCCTTAGCGAGTTGACTTGCAAGCCCATTCACTTGGTGGAGGTCATGTTGAGATCAATAATGTCACATAAGTAAGTTATGGTTAGACATTACTTGTTCCAATATAGACCTAAGAAGCCAAGGACCTTAGTTTACCTAACCCATCTTGGCCTATTCGTAGGATGTAGTGCGAAAGTCGTTCAAATGTAAGATTTGATACGATTGTTACGCGATACTACACTCATAAGAGTCTCTCCCGATATCAACCTAGATCAACAACCCATTCAGGATGGTCAGGATGATCAGTTCCCTTTGCTTCAGGAAGACTTTGGCATGGACCCCATGTTTAAAAGATTGGAAGAGAGGTTGAAAGCAGTGGAAGGACAAAATCTTCTGGGAGTAGATGTTGCTGACTTGGGGCTGGTCCCAGGTGTGCGAGTGCCACCGAAATTCAAGGTCCCGATATTTGACAAATACAATGGCAGCTCTTGCCCCAAAACTCACGTGCAAGCCTATTTCCGTAAAATGGTTGCATACTCTGACGACGAGAAGCTACTTATGTACTTCTTCCAGGACAGCCTGGTTGGGGCATCCTTGGAATGGTATATGAGGCTGGACAGAGCCCACATCCGTTGCTGGAGGGATTTGGCGGAGGCTTTCGTGAAGCAGTACCAGTATAATGCAGACATCGCTCCGGACAAAACTCAACTTCAGAATCTGTCTCTTAAAAGCAATGAGTGCTTCAGGGAATACGCTCAACGCTGGAGGGATACAGCTTCCCGTGTTCAGCCTCCTATGTTGGAAAAGGAAATGGCCAACATGTTCATGAATACGCTGCCTGGACCTTATCTGGAGCGTCTGGTGGGGTGCAATGCTTCCAACTTTGTTGATGTGGTCTCTACCGGAGAAAGGGTGGAGAATTACCTAAAGACCTATAAGAGCCAAAATGGAGTTGGATCCTCATCAGGGGTGAAGAAGCCGTTCATTCAGGGACAGAAGAGGAGAGAAGGGGATGCAAGTGCCATATCTTCTTATCATAACAGGGATAACCGGAGGAATAATTTTCAGAATTATCATCAGCAACCGTATGTTGCGGCTGTGACCATTCCAGCTGCAGCACCACTACAACAACAACAATCACAACGTCAACCAGCTCAGTATCAATAGCAGCAACAACCGGGTAACAGACCCGCTTATCAACAGAGGCAAAGGATGATGGACCGGCGTTTCGACACCCTTCCTATGTCGTACGCTCAGTTACTTTCTAGTCTTCAACAACTACAACTTGTGCAATTGCGCACTCTGGCTCCTCCTGTTGGTAGACTTCCGGTGGGTTACGACGCCAACGCTAGGTGTAGCTTCCACTCTGGGGCACCTGGCCATGATATTGAGAACTGCAAAGCTTTTAAGCATGTAGTTCAAGACCTCATAGATTCAAAGGCCATCGACCTTGCACCGGCTCCGAATGTCGTCAACAATCCCATGCCCCAGCATGGTGGTGCAAATGTTAATTTGGTAGAGGGAGAAGCCAAGTCCATTAAGGATGTGTTGAAGTTGAAGACTCCATTGTTGGATATCAAAGGATGCTTGCTAAAGGCCGATGTTTTCCCCGGTTGTGGGAAGGGTTGTTTGGATTGTGCTACTCAGAGTGGAGGTTGTTTGAAGCTACAACAGGGTATCCAGGCCTTGCTCGACAAAGGTATCCTCCAGGTTGAAGATTTGTCTGTCCAAGAGTCTATGGAAGGGGTTGAGGGAGAAGTGTTTGAAGACGCTACTGATGAATTCGCAGATGTTGTTCCTACGGTTTCTGTAATCCATTCTGATGTAATTGAACTTGATTCCGATGTTTCGGATGTGTGTACGTCAACACTTCAGACTCATCAGGGGCCGATTACTTTCTCCAGCACTGGCATCTTTCAGTATGGCCAGGTATCAGCAATCAATGAAGAAGAGGGGGATAGTGATTGTGACATTGACAACTGGGTGCGTCCGAGGATCCCGGGTGAAGTTCTCAACAATTGGTCTTCTGAAGAGATTATCCAAGTCACTCTTCTTGAAGAGTAATTTTCTTTGTTTATTCATGCATATCCAAGTCTTACGTTCCGCCCAGGGCGTAATGACTCATTGTAGGGCCCATCTATGTGACAATTGCATTTTTATCATAAATAAAGGACGTCTTTTTGCATTCAAATATTTCGTTCCCTGTCTTTCTATTTTTGCAGTTTTTCAAAATAAAAAAAATGGCAATGTTTTGTTTAGTTTTCACTTCTTGTTCACACTCATAAGCACATACCATCACTCATGCAGATGCACAACACCGGATCCTATTGATAACGGTTCTGCTATGGCTCGCTTCGACTTTGAAAATCCAATCTTTCAAGCTGAAGAAAAGGGTGATGAAGACTGTGAACTCCCTAAAGAACTTACCAGGTTATTAAAACAGGAAGAAAGGGTCATTCAACCGCATCAAGAGTCTGTTGAAGTGATTAATCTCGGCACCGAGGACGCCAAGAGAGAAATCAAGATAGGGGCTGCTTTAGAAGACAATGTGAAGAAAGGGCTGATTGAATTGCTGCAAGAATACGTTGACATCTTCGCCTGGTCTTATCAGGACATGCCTGGGCTGGACACAGACATCGTGGTGCACCGCTTGCCTCTCAAAGAAGGTTGTCCTCCGGTCAAGCAGAAGCTCAGAAGAACAAGACCAGAGATGGCTGTCAAGATAAAGGAAGAAGTGCAAAAGCAGTTGGATGCAGGGTTTCTAGCAGTCACCAATTATCCGCCATGGGTTGCAAACATCGTCCCAGTACCTAAGAAGGACGGAAAGGTACGGATGTGTGTCGACTACCGGGATCTGAACAGAGCTAGCCCTAAAGATGATTTCCCATTACCTCACATCGACGTTTTGGTGGATAATACAGCTCAGTTCTCGGTATTCTCCTTCATGGATGGCTTTTCTGGCTATAACCAAATCAAGATGGCACCAGAAGACATGGAAAAGACAACTTTCATAACCCCATGGGGCACCTTCTGCTACAAGGTGATGCCGTTTGGTCTGAAAAATGCCGGAGCAACATATCAGCGAGCGATGGTGACTCTGTTCCATGATATGATTCATCATGAAATCGAGGTTTATGTGGACGATATGATTGCCAAATCTCAGACAGAAGAAGAACATTTGTTGAATTTGCAGAAACTGTTTGAGCGTTTGAGGAAATTCAAACTGAGACTTAATCCGAATAAGTGCACTTTCGGGGTGAGATCGGGAAAATTGTTGGGTTTTATTGTTAGCGGAAAAGGGATTGAGGTGGATCCTGACAAAGTGAAAGCAATACAGGAAATGCCTGAGCCAAGAACAGAGAAGCAAGTCCGTAGTTTCTTAGGGAGGTTGAACTACATTGCAAGGTTCATCTCTCACCTAACAACCACGTGTGAGCCAATTTTCAAATTGCTGAGGAAAGATCAGGCTATCAGGTGGAATGAAGATTGTCAAAGGGCTTTCGAGAAGATAAAAGAGTATCTACAGAAACCTCCGATCCTTATACCTCCAGTTCCTGGGAGACCTCTGATAATGTACCTATCAGTGACCGAGAACTCGATGGGGTGTGTATTGGGACAGCATGACGAGTCTGGTCGAAAAGAGCATGCCATATACTACCTTAGCAAAAAGTTTACCGACTGTGAAATCAAATATTCGCAGCCTGAGAAAACTTGCTGTGCTTTGGCCTGGGCTGCTCGCCGACTGAGACAGTATATGTTGAACCATACTACCTTGTTGATTTCTAAGATGGATCCAGTGAAATACATATTCGAGAAGCCAGCTCTCACCGGAAGGGTCGCTCGTTGGCAAATGATTTTAACAGAGTATGATATTCAGTACACGTCACAGAAGGCCATCAAAGGGAGTATTCTGTCAGACTACCTTGCCGAGCAACCGATTGATGATTATGAGCCAATGAAGTTTGAATTCCCTGATGAAGACATCATGTTCCTCAAGATGAAAGACTGTGAAGAGCCAGTTGTTGAGGAGGGACCTGATCCAAACGAAAAGTGGACTTTGTTGTTTGATGGGGCTGTCAATGCTAGAGGTAGTTGAATTGGCGCTGTCATTACTACTCCGAAGGGTGCCCACATGCCTTTCACCGCTCGTTTGACTTTTGAGTGCACAAATAATGAAGCTGAGTACGAGGCCTGTATCTTGGGTATTGAGCAAGCCATTGATCTGAGAATCAAGACTCTGGACATCTTCGGAGATTCAGCTCTGGTGATCAATCAAGTGAATGGTGATTGGAATACTCTCCAGCCCACTCTGGTCCCCTACAGAGATTACACGAGAAGACTGATGGCTTTCTTCACAACAGTAAAATTGTATCATATACCTCGTGATGAGAACCAGATGGCAGACGCACTTGCTACTCTATCCTCCATGATCAAGGTAATTCGTTGGAACCATGCTCCCAGGATCGATGTGATGCGCCTTGACAGGGCCGCGTATGTGTTTGCTGCTGAACTGGTAGTCGATGACAAGCCCTGGTATCACAATATCAAGTGCTTTCTGAAGAATCAAGAGTACCCTGCAGGGGCATCCAACAATGACAGAAAGACTTTGAGAAGATTGGCAGGCAGTTTCTTCTTGAACAAAGACGATGTGTTGTATAAGAGGAACTTCGACATGGTTTTGCTCAGATGCGTGGACAGACACGAGGCGGACATGTTAATGCAGGAAGTTCATGAAGGTTCCTTCGGTACTCATGCCGGAGGACATGCAATGGCTAAGAAATTGTTGAGAGCGGGTTATTATTGGATGACCATGGAATCAGATTGTTTCAAGTATGCTCGGAAGTGTCATAAGTGCCAGATTTATGCTGATAAGGTGCATGTACCGCCGAATCCTCTGAATGTGATGTCTTCGCCGTGGCCGTTTGCCATGTGGGGCATTGACATGATTGGAAAGATTGAGCCGACTGCTTCCAATGGGCATCGCTTCATCCTTGTTGCCATCGACTATTTCACCAAGTGGGTCGAGGCAGCGTCGTTCGCGAATGTCACCAGACATGTGGTTGCCCGTTTCATCAAGAAAGAAATCATTTGTCGCTATGGGATTCCCGAAAGAATCATTACTGATAATGGTTCTAATCTCAACAACAAAATGATGAAGGAGTTGTGTCAGAACTTCAACATTCAGCATCACAATTATTCCCCTTACCGCCCTAAGATGAACGGCGCTGTTGAGGCGGCAAATAAGAACATAAAGAAGATTGTGCAGAAGATGGTCGTCACGTACAGAGATTGGCATGAGATGCTACCTTTCGCCTTGCATGGGTACCGCACTTCAGTACGTACATCGACCGGGGCAACCCCTTACTCCCTTGTGTATGGTATGGAAGCAGTCCTACCTGTTGAAGCGGAGATTCCTTCTCTAAGAGTCTTGTTGGATGTCAAGCTAGACGAAACTGAATGGATTCGGACAAGGTTCAATGAGTTGAGTCTTATCGAAGAGAAGCGAATGGCAGCCATTTGTCATGGGCAGTTGTATCAGAGTCGGATGAAGAGAGCCTTTGATCAGAAAGTGCATCCTCGTTGTTTCCAAGTCGGAGATTTAGTGTTGAAAAGGATCCTTCCTCCTCAGACAGATCACAGGGGCAAGTGGACTCCTAACTATGATGGACCATATATTGTCACCAAGGTTTTTGATGGTGGGGCTTTAATGCTTGCAACTATGGATGGTGAAAACTTCACTTCCCCTGTGAACTCAGACGCAGTTAAAAAATACTTCGCATAAAATAGACCCGCTGGACAGTAAAAAGAATAGTCCAGGCAAAAAATGGGCATCCCGACGAACCAAGAAAATGAAAAGGTTCGGGCAAAAATTAGGGATTAAAAATGAAAAGATCGTACACCCGGTAAGTTGAAAACCTGAAAAGGCAACTTAGGCAAAAATGGGTATCCCGGTGGATCGAAAACCCGAAAAGGGCGATCCAGGCAAAAGTTAGGGATTAAGCGAATGACTACGTTCTGAGTTAGTTCTGAATCTCATCTCATGTCGATGACTGGAAATTTTCGAAAGGTAGGAAACAGTCCAATCACCTTTTTCAGAAGGCTGATCATTTGGAGGATCTTGAAGACGAGCAAGTCATAGCAGAATTGGAACCCAATAGAAATCCATTTCATATTGCCATTAGAATAATTTCTGTTTTTATCTTTTGTGCGATTACCTCTTTCCAGGGATTGCTTCCTAATGTAAATGCCTATTCAGAGGCCATTCAATCAATAAAATCATGTTATTCAGTATATCTCTGTTTTCATTTTCATTTTACTGTTTTGTTTGCAAAAATGACGTCCGAATTTTTGATAAACATTGCATCATGACACATAAGGGCTTTACAGGTACATGCTTAATAAACATTTAAAATTGCTGTAAATTTTAAGTGCTTTGGATCGTCTATTCAGAACAGATACCCTCGGGGCATTTCCTTAAAATCTCCTGCAGATGATCGTGAATATCTTCCCCAGTGAAGTCGCCAACAGACGAATTCAGTGTCTTGACCCTGCAGAGCTGATCAGAGTGTTGGATTCTTCAATCCCCAGCAGTTTCTCACCACCGTACTTCCCCAAGCGTTTGTTTCAGGACATACACTCCCCAGTAGAGTTGACAGTGCCAGACTATATATCCCCAGCGGAGTTGACAGTGTCAGACTGTATCTTCCCAGCAGAAGTGGCTGCTCCTTAGAGTTCGATGCCAGATCGATAATCCCAATGCCAGATCCATGGTTTCTTTCCTTGAAGCAGAACCTCGGTACCGTATCAGTGTTTGCTCCCCCTGCTGAGTCATTTCTCGCAAACCGTGGTTGCCAGAATCATTGTAGCTCTCCTCAGCAGCAGGCTTCCAATGCCATTCTTTCCCCGATCAGAGTCTCGGTATGTCCAGAACACCGCATGGCTAGTCATCTCCCCACAGAGTTCATTGTGGTGTGTATCTCCAGCAGCCTGGCCAGAGCCCAGAGGATGGTAATCATTTCCCCAGCAGATCCCCTTGCCTCGGCTTGGCATTCTACCCAGCATTTCGCATCCCTGCATGTAGAATCATATTGCATTGCATCCTTCCAAATCGCGTAGCATTTCCATTTTCATGGAGCATTACGCCATTGAAAAATTCAAACATATGCATGTAAGCATAAAACATTCTCGGTATCCCAAGTGATAAGCTAGAAGTTGTTTCCAGTACTCAGACTGAAGATTGTTCATTACTTACCTTTGTTATCCCCAGCAAGTGTCATTGGCCCATGCGCCGCCTCTATTATTATTCCCTATTTCTGCCAATGCTGACAGGCATGAAGTTTTCCGGTATCCAGACCGAAGTGGCATTCAGGCCAGTGTTCCGATGTTCAGATCGAAGAAGTTTCCGACATTCAGGTCGATGCAACTTGTGGCATTTAGGCCAGTTTTCTGGTATTCAGATCGAAGTGGCATTCAGGTCAATTTTCCGATATTCAGATCGAAGTGGCATTCAGGCCAATTTTCCGATTTTCAGATCAAAGAAGGTTCCGACGTTCAGGTCGATGCGACTTGTGGCATTCAGGCCAAGTCTTTCCGATGTTCAGATCGAAGAAGTTTCCGACGTTCAGGTCGATGCGACTTGTGGCATTCAGGCCAAGTCTTTCCGATGTTCAGATCGAAGAAGTTTCCGACGTTTAGGTCGATGCGACTTGTGGCATTCAGGCCAATTTTCCGATGTTCAAATCGAAATCCTTTCCAGTATTCAGACTGCTGAGCGGCATTCAGGCCATGGTTATTTCTGTGTTACCATTTATTTTGGTATCCAGTTTATAATTCTTTTTCGATATTCAGACTGACTCTCACCGTACCAGACGGATTCTTCTTTCAAGACCACCTCTTTGCCGATTCTGACAGGCATTGTGACTTCACTTCACTTCAGTGCAAATTTTTGGGCTTTTATTGTATTCAATCCCTTGATACCTCGAAAGCATGAAAGCAGCTGTCATCTTCTTTCCGGGTCTCCAGTTGATTGAATAGGGGCAGCTGTAATACCCCAAAATTTACCCTTCATTTTTTCTAAAATAAAAAAATAAAAAAAATAAAAATAAAAAAAACGAAAAAAATATATTTAATTAATTAATTAATTAACTAAATAAAATAAATAAATAAATAAAATATAACAAATTATTTTGGACTTGGGTCTCCCTCATTTGAGCCCATTACCCACGAAAATCAGTCTATAAATACTGAGGTTTCAGTAGAGGAAAAGACACTTGGAGTTACACTGGGAGATTTACTGGAGAAAGAAGGAAGAGAAGCAAAACACTCTGAGGTTTACTTGGAACAAAACCCTGAGGAAAAAGATAGTGAGAGAAAAGCCAACAGAGTTCAGAGCAACCTCCAAACCCTGAAAGGAACTCAACTTGTAAACCTCACGGGCGCAACTCAATCAAGCTCTCCAATCAGGTTTGCCCTATATCCATCATCTTTATGCCTTTTATTTGAATGCTCTAAATGTATGAGGTATTATGGGTGAATTTGATACCTTTTTGTGAGCCTTTTGTGAATTTTGATGGAATTATTCATGTGGTTACATTTTGATTTAGGGGCAACTTTGGGTTACCCTATTTTGTTTATTCTAACCTGTCTTGTATTTCCATGGCATCGTTTTCTCTTGATTTCATCCTGCTGCTCTAACCCTTTGTCGAGTTTTGTGAGGGCTCACATGGCTTTCGCAGAGACACTCGCGTGGTTTCCCACTTTATTTGTGGGATACCCCCTGGAGTTTTATTCTGATTATTCGTGTTGACTGATTTCCTTTGACGGTCCAGCTGGAGACATTTCAGGGTTTCTTGCCCCTTTAACTGCTATAGCTTCGGATCTTTATCCGTGTGGTAATTTTTTCCCTTTCTCATACTTTATCGCTTTCTTAGCTGGAAGACCTCGATAGGAGGCAATGTTTGAGCCCCTTGGTGGCATTTTACTTTGAGATACATGTTTTGTGTTTTGTATTCATATCCCTGCAGGTAGCGCGTGTAACACCCCGATAATAATAAAATAATTATTTAAATTGAGTTAATAATTTATTTATTAATTTAATTAAATAATTGGAAATTTTACTATTATTATTATTATTGGAAAATATATATATGTTGGAAATAAAGAAAAGAGCCCATTTTGAGTAAAAAGGTTTTTCGTGAAAAACAGAGAAGCGATCGTGAAAGAGGAAAAATGGCAAAAGGCAGAGCAAGAGGAAGAAGGTTGGAGAAGAGCTTGGAGCTTGAGATTCGCCGGATTAATCAGGTAAGGGGGGTTTATCGTCGATTAATGGGTATTATGGGATAATATGTGATGGGTAGTGATAAGCCGTTAATTTGACCCTAATTGGGATTGTTGATGCTGAAGAATTATGTTGGATAAATTGTGTTTAGATCGTAATTGAATCTGTGTTTGGGTTGGTTGTGAAATTCCGAACGTATAGCTTTTTACGGAATCGGAATCGGAGGTCCGGAAGTCCTCCAACGGCGGAAAATGCGGAGAATTCTGCATTCTGCCTTGTGTTAGCGCAGGAACTGCTGTTTTGTCTGCGTTAACCGGTTAACCCAGGACGTTAACCGGTTAACACTGTTATGAATTGTGAAATTGGTGCTGTTTTGCCTGCGTTAACCGGTTAACCCAGGGCGTTAACCGGTTAACACTGTTAAGTTTTGGGCAGTAAGCGTGTTTTGCCTGCGTTAACCGGTTAACCCAGGGCGTTAACCGGTTAACACTGTTGCAGAGTGGAAAAATTGGCTTTTTAATGTTGTGTACATAATTGAGAGTTGGCCTATGTTGGCGTATGATGTAATAGGGATTATTTCCCGCTGTTTTGAGCAGTATAGGTATTAGTAGAGTGTGCTAATACTGTGTTTAATTGATTTACATGATAATGATGTGTTGATACATGTGTTGATGATGTATGATGGTATGCATAATGATGTGAATGTATGTATTATGCATGTATGTGTGAATGGACTGTTGTATGGCTTAGAGTGTGAGCATATGTCCATTGTGAATTGTTGTTGATGCTGCATTGCTAGATGATTAGCGTGCATAGCATAGCCTTTGGGGCTGTAGCTAATTCCCATGGTGAGGAATTAGTGAGTGAATCATTGTGGATTTGTTGTTGATGTTTGCATGCTAGATGATTAGTGTGCATAGTCTAGCCTTCGGGGCTGTAGCTAATTCCCAGGGTGAGGAATTAGTGAGTGAGTCATTAGATCTCAAATGAGTGGGACTAGTGAGCTTAGTAGCCGTATCTGGAGGGATCGGTGAGCTTGAACTATATGTTCAAGAATAGTCGGTACCGCATGTGTGGAGTCTCATTGCATAAATTATGTATGGCGTATAATATGAATGGATGTATTCCAATATTATACGTGTGTTTGTGTTGTTATGGAGTATGATTTGAGATTTTACTTGTGCTTTATATTGGTGTTGAGCGTGATGTTGAGCTGATGTGCTGTTACTGATTGTATGTTGCGATTAGGGTGATTAATGTGTTAAGTTACTTAACATGACATTATATTCTATAATGCTTATTATATTGATTGAAGAACTCACCCTTACAACTATTTTTCAGGTAACGAGAAATGAGTTGAGTAGAAGCGAATGCTTGGAGTCTAGTGTAGTCTCCTTAGTGGGTCGTGCTCTGATAGATGTAACATCGGGATGGGATGTTTTATGTTGTTGGATAAATTACATGTGAATGTTACATGTTTTACATGATTGAGGAGATCTCTATCCGCTGCGTTTTATGCAAATGTTTATGTTTTGAATTAATAATAGAGCATGACCGTTATATTGTTGAATGGTGTGAATAATTGTGTGACACCCTTGAATGGCATAATTACTCTGAATTGTTATATGTTTATTATTTTTAATTAAATATTTGGGGTATTTTAGAAGGGTGTTACATTAGTGGTATCAGAGCATAGTCGGTCGAGTCGAGTCGTAATTATTCTGTTTCCCCTGTACGGGATAGGTGTTGTGTAACCCTATCAGTACTTATTGTTTTAGCTTGTTTGGGTTTTCAGAATAGAGATGGCTGGAAGAGGTAGAGATGATGCTGCGATTGCTGAGGCTCTGGGTATGCTAGCTGGAGTACTTGGAGGAAATCCGAATGTTGTGGGAATGGGGGCTGCTCGTCAACTGAGTGAGTTCCAGAAGAACAATCCTCCAATGTTCAAGGGAGCATACGATCCAGATGGCGCTCAGAAGTGGTTGAAGGAGATCGAGAGGATCTTCCGAGTGACTGAGTGTGCCGATAACCAGAAGGTCAGGTTCGGTACGCATATGCTGTCAGAGGAAGCTGATGATTGGTGGGTTGCTACCCGCACTGAGTTGGAAACTGCTGGGAATGCTGAAATCACTTGGGCTATGTTCAGAGAGAGATTCTTGAGGAAGTACTTTCCAGAAGATGTCAGAGGAAAGAAAGAGATAGAGTTTTTGGAATTGAAGCAGGGTAACAGGTCTGTTACTGAGTATGCTGCTAAGTTCACAGAGCTGTCGAAATATTACACTCCCTATAATGAGGCTGCTGGAGAATTTTCGAAATGTGTGAAGTTTGAGAACGGGTTGCGTCCTGAGATCAAACAGGCTATTGGATATCAGCGGATCAGAGTGTTTTCTGACTTGGTTGATTGTTGCAGGATTTTTGAACAGGATTCCAAAGCCAGAGCAGAGAGCTATCAGCAGAGGGTTGATAGGAAAGGCAAGAATCAGAATGATCGTGGGAAACCGTATGCAGCTGGCAAAGGTTTCCAGAGACAGAGTGGGATGAAGAGGCCTAGTGGGGGAGACTCTAGTGCTCCTGTTAAGTGTTATAGATGTGGTCGGGCCGGACATCGTGTCCATGAGTGTACCAGTGCTGAGATGAAGTGTTTCAAGTGTGGTAAAGGTGGTCACTTGGCTGCAGAGTGCCGGTTGAAGACTGTAACTTGTTTCAACTGTGGAGAGTTGGGTCATATCAGTCCACAGTGTCCTAAGCCGAAGAAGGAGAATCAGTCAGGAGGCAAGGTCTTTGCTTTATCGGGTTCTGAGACTTCTGCAGATGATCGTTTGATCCGAGGTACGTGTTATATTAATGGCTTTCCTCTTGTAGCTATTATTGACACAGGTGCGACTCATTCCTTTATATCTTTGGATTGTGCTGTGAAACTTAAGTTAGAGATATCTGAGATGTATGGTAGTATGGTGATTGATACTCCTGCGAAGGGTTCAGTGACTACTACTTCAGTTTGTTTGAATTGTCCTTTGAGTATTTTTGGTAGAGACTTTGGGATAGACCTTGTGTGTCTTCCACTAGTGCAGATTGACGTTATCTTGGGTATGAACTGGTTGGTGTTTAACCGGGTTTCCATCAATTGTTTTGATAAGACTGTGATATTTCCTGAGGTTGAGGAAGGAAAGGATTTGTTTCTATCATCGAGGCAGGTGAATGAGGAAGTAGCAGATGGGGCAGAGTTGTTTATGCTGTTAGCGACTTTGGAGGCTAAAGATAAACTGGTGATTTGTGATCTGGCTGTGGTGTGTGATTTCCCTGATGTGTTTCCGGGAGAAGTGAATGAATTGCCGCCAGAGCGTGAAGTTGAGTTCCCGATTGATTTGATACCTGGTACTAGACCGATATCGATGGCTCCGTATCGTATGTCTGCTGTTGAGTTAGCTGAATTGAAGGGTCAGCTGGAAGATCTGTTGGATAAGAAGTTTATTCGTCCGAGTGTGTCACCGTGGGGTGCACCAGTGCTATTGGTTAAGAAGAAAGAAGGTACTATGAGGTTGTGTGTGGACTACAGGCAACTGAATAAAGTGACGATCAAGAATCGGTATCCTTTGCCGAGGATCGATGATTTGATGGACCAGTTGGTTGGTGCGAGTGTGTTCAGCAAAATAGATTTGAGGTCGGGATATCATCAGATACGTGTGAAAGCTGAGGATATTCAGAAGACTGCTTTCAGAACGAGGTATGGACATTATGAGTATTCTGTAATGCCTTTTGGTGTGACTAATGCGCCTGGAGTATTTATGGAGTATATGAATAGGATTTTCCATCCGTACCTAGATAAGTTTGTTGTGGTGTTTATTGATGACATTTTGGTGTATTCGAAATCTGGAGAAGAGCATGCTGAGCATTTGAGAGTGGTTTTAGAAGTTCTCCGAGAAAAGAAGTTATTTGCTAAACTGTCTAAGTGTGAATTTTGGTTAGAAGAGGTTAGTTTTCTTGGTCATGTGATTTCAAGAGGCGGTGTTGCTGTTGATCCTTCTAAGATAGAAGCGGTGTCTAAGTGGGAAGCTCCGAAGTCTGTTGCTGAGATTCGAAGTTTTCTTGGTTTGGCTGGTTATTATAGGAAGTTCATTGAGGGATTTTCTAAGTTGGCGTTACCGTTGACGATGTTGACTAGAAAGGGGCAAGCGTTTGTTTGGGACTCGAAATGTGAAGAGGGTTTCCAAGAGTTAAAGAGAAGGTTGACTACTGCTCCTATTCTGATATTACCGAGTTCGTCGGAACCATTTGAGGTTTACTGTGATGCTTCATTGTTGGGTTTGGGTGGTGTGTTGATGCAGAATAAGCAGGTTATAGCTTATGCTTCGAGACAACTGAGAGTTCATGAGAGGAACTATCCGACACACGATTTAGAGTTGGCAGCTGTAGTGTTTGTTCTGAAGTTATGGAGGCATTACTTGTATGGATCAAGATTTGAGGTTTTCAGTGACCATAAAAGTTTAAAGTATTTGTTTGATCAGAAAGAGCTGAATATGAGACAGAGGAGATGGTTAGAATTTCTGAAGGATTATGATTTTGGTTTGAATTACCATCCGGGTAAAGCAAACGTAGTGGCTGATGCATTGAGTCGGAAATCATTGCATATGTCTATGTTAATGGTTAAGGAATTGGATTTAATTGAGCAGTTTAGAGACTTGAGTCTGGTGTGTGAGAGTACTCACAATAGTGTTAAATTGGGAATGTTGAAGTTGACGAGTGGTATTTTGGATGAGATCAGAGAGGGTCAGAAATCCGATATGCTTTTGGTTGATAAGTTGACTTTAGTGAATCAAGGTCAAGGTGGTGAATTCAGAGTTGATGAGAATGGTGTTTTGAAATTTGGTAATCGGGTGTGTATTCCGGATGTTACCGAACTTAAGAAGAGTATCCTTGAGGAAGGACATCGTAGTGGCTTGAGTATTCATCCTGGAGCTACAAAGATGTATCATGATTTGAAGAAGTTATTTTGGTGGCCGGGAATGAAAAGAGAAATTGCGAGTTTTGTTTATTCCTGTTTGACTTGTCAGAAGTCAAAGATTGAGCATCAGAAGCCGTCTGGGCTAATGCAACCGTTGGCTATTCCAGAGTGGAAGTGGGATAGTATCAGTATGGATTTTGTTTCTGGTCTGCCGAGGACAAATAAGAATTTTGAAGCCATTTGGGTGATTGTTGACAGGTTGACAAAATCGGCTCATTTCATTCCGATCAGAATGGATTATCCGTTAGAGAGATTAGCCGAGTTGTATATTGAGAAGATTGTAAGTTTGCATGGTATTCCGTCGAGTATTATTTCGGACAGAGATCCTAGATTTACATCGAAGTTCTGGGAAGGTTTGCAGAGGGCTTTGGGAACTAAGCTGAGATTGAGTTCTGCATATCATCCGCAGACTGATGGTCAGACTGAGAGGACGATTCAGTCACTAGAGGATCTTTTGAGGGCTTGTGTTTTGGAAAAAGGGAGGTGCTTGGGATTGTTATTTACCTTTGATTGAGTTTACCTACAACAATAGTTTTCATTCGAGTATTGGTATGGCACCGTTCGAAGCTTTGTATGGTAGGAGATGTCGGACACCTTTGTGTTGGTATGAGTCCGGTGAGAGTGTTGTGGTTGGACCGGAGATTGTTCAACAGACTACAGAAAAGATTAAGATGATTCAGGAGAAGATGAGAATTGCTCAGAGTCGTCAGAAGAGTTATCATGATAAAAGGAGGAAGTCACTTGAGTTCCAAGAGGGAGATCATGTGTTTCTTCGTGTTACTCCGATAACTGGCGTTGGTCGAGCTTTGAAGTCGAAGAAGTTGACACCTCGATTTATTGGTCCTTATCAGATTTTGGAGAGGATAGGGGAGGTAGCCTATCGTGTCACTTTACCGCCGTCGCTTGCGAATTTGCATGAGGTTTTTCATGTGTCTCAGTTGAGGAGGTACATTCGTGATCCGTCGCATGTAGTCCAAGTAGATGATGTACAGGTGAGAGATAACCTGACTGTTGAAACATCACCTATGAGGATTGAGGATCGAGAGTTGAAGCAGTTGCGGGGTAAAGAGATTGCCTTGGTAAAGGTAGCTTGGGGAGGACCAGCAGGTGGCAATGTGACTTGGGAACTGGAGAGTAAGATGAAGGAGTCTTACCCAGAGTTGTTCGCTTGAGGTATGTTTTCGAGGACGAAAACTCTTTTAGTGGGGGAGAGTTGTAACACCCCGATAATAATAAAATAATTATTTAAATTGAGTTAATAATTTATTTATTAATTTAATTAAATAATTGGAAATTTTACTATTATTATTATTATTGGAAAATATATATATGTTGGAAATAAAGAAAAGAGCCCATTTTGAGTAAAAAGGTTTTTCGTGAAAAACAGAGAAGCGATCGTGAAAGAGGAAAAAGGGCAAAAGGCAGAGCAAGAGGAAGAAGGTTGGAGAAGAGCTTGGAGCTTGAGATTCGCCGGATTAATCAGGTAAGGGGGGTTTATCGTCGATTAATGGGTATTATGGGATAATATGTGATGGGTAGTGATAAGCCGTTAATTTGACCCTAATTGGGATTGTTGATGCTGAAGAATTATGTTGGATAAATTGTGTTTAGACCGTAATTGAATCTGTGTTTGGGTTGGTTGTGAAATTCCGAACGTATAGCTTTTTACGGAATCGGAATCGGAGGTCCGGAAGTCCTCCAACGGCGGAAAATGCGGAGAATTCTGCATTCTGCCTTGTGTTAGCGCAGGAACTGCTGTTTTGTCTGCGTTAACCGGTTAACCCAGGACGTTAACCGGTTAACACTGTTATGAATTGTGAAATTGGTGCTGTTTTGCCTGCGTTAACCGGTTAACCCAGGGCGTTAACCGGTTAACACTGTTAAGTTTTGGGCAGTAAGCGTGTTTGCCTGCGTTAACGGTTAACCCAGGGCGTTAACCGGTTAACACTGTTGTAGAGTGGAAAAATTGGCTTTTTAATGTTGTGTACATAATTGAGAGTTGGCCTATGTTGGCGTATGATGTAATAGGGATTATTTCCCGCTGTTTTGAGCAGTATAGGTATTAGTAGAGTGTGCTAATACTGTGTTTAATTGATTTACATGATAATGATGTGTTGATACATGTGTTGATGATGTATGATGGTATGCATAATGATGTGAATGTATGTATTATGCATGTATGTGTGAATGGACTGTTGTATGGCTTAGAGTGTGAGCATATGTCCATTGTGAATTGTTGTTGATGCTGCATTGCTAGATGATTAGCGTGCATAGCATAGCCTTTGGGGCTGTAGCTAATTCCCATGGTGAGGAATTAGTGAGTGAATCATTGTGGATTTGTTGTTGATGTTTGCATGCTAGATGATTAGTGTGCATAGTCTAGCCTTCGGGGCTGTAGCTAATTCCCAGGGTGAGGAATTAGTGAGTGAGTCATTAGATCTCAAATGAGTGGGACTAGTGAGCTTAGTAGCCGTATCTGGAGGGATCGGTGAGCTTGAACTATATGTTCAAGAATAGTCGGTACCGCATGTGTGGAGTCTCATTGCATAAATTATGTATGGCGTATAATATGAATGGATGTATTCCAATATTATACGTGTGTTTGTGTTGTTATGGAGTATGATTTGAGATTTTACTTGTGCTTTATATTGGTGTTGAGCGTGATGTTGAGCTGATGTGCTGTTACTGATTGTATGTTGCGATTAGGGTGATTAATGTGTTAAGTTACTTAACATGACATTATATTCTATAATGCTTATTATATTGATTGAAGAACTCACCCTTACAACTATTTTTCAGGTAACGAGAAATGAGTTGAGTAGAAGCGAATGCTTGGAGTCTAGTGTAGTCTCCTTAGTGGGTCGTGCTCTGATAGATGTAACATCGGGATGGGATGTTTTATGTTGTTGGATAAATTACATGTGAATGTTACATGTTTTACATGATTGAGGAGATCTCTATCCGCTGCGTTTTATGCAAATGTTTATGTTTTGAATTAATAATAGAGCATGACCGTTATATTGTTGAATGGTGTGAATAATTGTGTGACACCCTTGAATGGCATAATTACTCTGAATTGTTATATGTTTATTATTTTTAATTAAATATTTGGGGTATTTTAGAAGGGTGTTACAGCGCGGTTCCTTCGTCAAGGACTGCCTTTTTGCCCTCGAGCATCCCAAACCCTAAAACCCAAAGCAACATGTTTACTCCTTCTACTACAGGCGAGTAAGTCTCCAAAGGTCGAGCATCCGGTAGATTGCGTAGTGACGTCGTTCGTCCAAAACCCAATCCATAACCCCGTAGTTAGCCGAACTACGGCTTGCTCTGATTCTCATTCCAGATGAGATACGTAGGCATAAGACGCGATGTCTTAGCGAGCACACATCCCCCCAACCCATAGGTCAGCCGAGCTACGAAGACTCTGATTCTCATATTCAGATGAGATACGTATGCAGTGGATGCAACATCCGCGCGAGTCATTTTCATTCAACCCCCTTTTTTTTTAGTAAATAAACACACTAGATAAACCCACACCCTTTAGACAAAAACTACAAAAGTGGATCCCGTAGAGTACTACGGATGCGTAGGGGTGCTAATACCTTCCCTTCGCATAACCGACTCCCGAACCCAAGATTTGGTTGCGAGACCCCGTCTTGTCCTTTCCTTTTTTCAGGTTTACTTCGAGCGTTTCCTTTCCCTCCTTTGGGATGAATAACGCACGGTGGCGACTCTTCTGTCATTCTCTTTCGCCGGTTGTTTTTTCGCACACTGTATTTTTCAGGTTGCGACAGACCTTCACCATGAAGTGTAACATAAATACATTTCCTCAGAGGGCGACAAGGTTCTCTGTGATGAAGTTCAGCATAAAAATATTGCCTCAAGGGTGATAAGGTTCTTTCTCATGAAGTCCATCATACAAATATTGCCTTAAGGGGAAGCAAGGATATTTGTCATGAAGTCCAACATATTAATATTGTCTCAAAGGGCGACAAGGATCCCACTTAAGGATCTAACAAATTGATCACCCAATGGGCAGCATGAATCCCACTTGAGGATCCAACAAATTGATTGCTTCTATGGACGACAAGGAACCACTTAAGGATCCAGCGAATTGATCGCCTCAATGAGCGAGAAGGATCCCACTTAAGGATCCAACAAATTGATTGCCTCTAAGGGTGGCATTGGTCCCACTTGAGAACCCATTGAATTGATCGTCTTTATGGGCGGTAGGGATCCCACTTGAGGTTCTAGCGAATTAATTGCCTATATGGGAAGAAAGGATCCCAATTGAATATCCAATGAATTGATCTCCTTTATGGGCGACAAAGGTCCTTTAGAGGATCCAACAAATTGATCTTCTCTATGGGCGACAAGGATCCCACTTGAGAATCTAGAGAATTGATCACCTCTATGGACGACAAGATCCCACTTGAGAATCCAACGAGTTAACCGCCTCTATGGGCAATATTCTCTCAAGCTTTTAGGTTTCTTGCAAAGAAAAGAATAGCTCACAAATATGGATTCTCTAAAATAATAAAAGCGATGTGTCTTATTAAAAATGTTATGACCAAAAAGGAAGCTTTTGCAATTTTATAGTTTAGGATAAAGTAGTTATTATTATTATTATTAGATATTATTATTATTATTATTATTATTATTATTATTTATCATTATTATTATTATATTATTATATTATTATTATTATTATTATTATATATTATTATTATTATTATTATTATTATTATATAGCAAATGGAAGTCTGAAAATAAAACTTAATATTAGAGAGTTATCTAAAACACACACACACATGTATAATTTCATCTTACATGTTTGCTACATTGAAATCAATTAAACACACTATTATTGTGATTTGGTGGTTTTATATGATAACTCATTATTGTTAGTGTGTGAGGCACTTTTGTGTGTGTGTGTGTGTGTGTGTGTGTGTGTGTGTGTGTGTGTGTGAGAGAGAGAGAGAGAGAGAGAGAGAGAGAGAGAGAGACATAGAGAGAGTATGAAAATAAGGATTCTATTATTGAAGAATGATTCTGTTACAAACTGATTTACATATGCATGTATTTATATACAAAGTTACTTGACTACTAAGTAACAAACTAAGTAACAAACCGTAAACCCTAATTAACTTTGGGCTTGGTCCACACACAACTTGGATTATATCTTATATCTCAACATACCCTCATATAATCCAAGTTGTTGAACATATCTTAATCATAATCAATCTGAACTATTCCTAATTTCTTTCTCAAATTCAGGAATTTGTCGATCTTCAATCCTTTGGTGAAAATGTCGGCCAACTGTGCTTTACTTGAGCAATTTCTTACTTCAAGTTCACCTCAATTTACCTTCTCCCTTAAGAAATGAAACCTATCTTCGATGTGCTTACTCCTTCCATGCAAAACTGCATTCTTCGTAAGATTTATGGATGACTCGTTGTTCATCTGCAACACAAGAGGTTTATCCACTTCAACCTCCAATTCTTCAAGCACATATTTGATCCCAATTTCTTGAAACGATATATATTCAACCTCATATGATGAAAATGCCACCACAAGTTACTTTCTCGAGCACCATGAGATTGGGGCACCAAACGCTTGAAAGGAATAACCAGTTGTGCTTTTTCGATCTTCCTTATCTCCATACCAATCAGTATCTGAATAACAAGTAACCATAGATTCTTTTCTTTTAGAGTCTCATAGAAATATAATTCCATATTTTATCGATCATTTTAATTATCTCAGGATTCTTCTTGTAGCCTTCATGTGTGACACCATTGGATCACTCATGTATTTGCTCACTAATCTGACTGAGAAACCTATATTAGGTTGACTGTTGCACACATATCTCAGAGATCTGAAAATTTGTTTGAACAAAGTTGCGTCAACTTTGTCTTCCTCTCCATGCTTCTCCAACTTCAAATTTGGTTCGACAGGTGAAAATGCAGGAGTCGAATCATCCATTCAAAATCTCTTGAGTATCTGTTTGACATACTTTCTTTGATGTAGCATCATACCTTGCTTCGACATTTGAAATTCCATACATATGAAATAAGACAAGTTTCCCAGATCTGACATTTCAAATTCCTTATTCATTAGCTCCTTTAACTTTGACAAGTTCTCTGAGCTACTTCTAGTTACTAACAAGTTATTAACATATAAGCAAATGATTTTTATATCTTGTACCACAACCTGAACATAGACACCATACTCATATTTTCATTTGACAAATCCCAGTTCGACTAAGTATGAGTTGATATTCTTGTTCCATGCTCTAGGTGCCTTCTTGAGGCCATATAACGATTTGTGAAACTTGTGTACTTTCCTTGCTTCCTCCTGAATCAAAAACCCAGGATGTTGTATGACATAAACTTCTTCGCCTAATGAACCATTCAAAAATGTTGATTTCACATCTTAGTGAAATTTTGACCAACCTTGATTTCATGCTAAGGCGATGATTAGTCGAACAGTCTCCAATCTAGCTATTGGAGCATATACTTCAGAGTATTTGACACATGCTCTCTCAAGAAAACCTCGGGATACTAATATCGCCTTATATCTTGATATCAACTCATCAACATTATGCTTCAACTTTAACACCCACTTCACTTTGATAGCTTTTTATATGATGTCAATTCGACTAACTCCCATGTGTTATTTATTTCGATTGCTTGTAACCCTTCGACCATAGCTGACTTCCATTGTTTATCGTTTAAGGCTTCGCTATAGTTGATTGGTTCAACACCTGCAAGTAAGGCGAAATGAATTAATTCTCCATCTCGTGTGACTTATATTTTAATTCATGTATTTATATTTTTCAATCCATATCCATGTCATTCATGCATTGTTTCTAAGAAAATAAGTAATTTCAATTACGAGATAACTTGAATTTAATTAGGTACCAAGATAGAATGAGAATGAAAGTTGGATTTTAGAGGTAAGAACAAATTGACTTAAAATGCAAAATTAAATAAATTTGAAGAGCAAGATACATTGTTTTTGTTATTGGTACATGGTTATGAAGGTACAAGCCACAACATGTTCATATTACAAGTGTTATACAAGAGGTTTACATGTCCTAAAAATACAAAAAACCAAATGCATTACAAAGGAATTTGCACTTGATTTCAAATGTACAGGTCTCCAAAGCCCAAAGTTATGCTCTATGGATTACCCACATCTTCAAGCCAAACCCAAATAAGTGATCAATTCCTAATCAATAAAATCAACAAAAAAAGAGAGAGGAATCAATTAGAATCAATGTTTCATTATTTGGTTCACATAGATGTTAGGGACCAATTAGTACTATTTTTTATATCATTTTATTGGTCCCTTTTACCAAGTTTTGATGTAATTACACACTTTTATTCTCACTATTTTGTATAAATGCAATTAGGTTTAATTTATTTTGTTTTGAATAGTTATTTCACAATTTTGTTAGTTTTGTAGAATTTTTGAGATAAGAAGGCTTTGGATTGCAACACCACATCTTGGAGGAAGCTTGCCAAACAAGGAAGCTGGAGAAGCAACAGTTCGCGCCGCGAACTACCTTCGCGCTGCGAAGGCTGCGAATCCAGCAAGCTGACTGAGGGTCAAAAGTGCTGTCTTGCAGAAAAAGTATATTGCCATTTTGATGTCTGCCTGGGAATTGCTTTCCTGCTTTGGATGATAATGACCAATTAGGGAAATGTCAACCTTTTTTGTTAGGAAAAAATACATTATTCTAGGGCATTGAGACATAACACATATTTTATTATTGAGATTGATATTGAGAGATTTTGTAAGAGAGAAAAACAGAGTTTTTCTTCTTTAACTTTCTGCTTTGAACAATGATGATGAGGAGCTAAACTCCCCTTTTGTCAAGATTGGAGGTAGTAGCTATTCTCATATGTTTATGTATTCCATTTGATTTATATATATGATAAAGATTGTTGATGTATTGAATACTGTTTTTGCCCTAAGCTGAAAACCAGATTTGAGTAGTTGTCGAGAGAGATTATTTGAGTCTTGACATAAAACAGATTTTCAAGTAGTGAATAAGTTGTAGAGATAGATTTATTCATTACTCTTCCTTGGTATTAAACATTAAAGATTGCTATATTGATAGTTAGGTGGAGAGATCGTCTAAGGATCAATATAGTGATTATCACAATATCATTTAGACATAAATGACTTTGAGAGGATACTTGAACATCATCAATAATCTTAAATCTATATAGTTATCATAAGGAAGCTTAAACATTTGAAATAGTGAACTCCAATCTTGCCAAGTTTTTCCATTAGATTAAAACCATTTTACTGTTTTTAGTGACAGATAACTTTCCAACCAAAACAACCTTGTTACTCTCTAAACTTACAACATTTGGATTATAGAACGACGGTAATATTAACCAATCTCTGTGGATACGATATAAAAATATTTGCCGAAATTATACTTTTCAACAAATTGGCGCCGTTGCCGGGGATTGGTGTCGATATTACAAGCATTGCAATAATTCTTTGTTTTAAGTTGTGTCACAATTATTACTGTCCCTCTTTTGTTTCACTTGGTTTGTTAGTTTTGTAGATTCTAGTGCATGCGAGGAAAAGCAAACGAGGAGCAACTTCAATTCGATCCTGAAATTGAAAGAACACTTCGGAAGCTCAATAGCAAAACACGAAGAAGAAGGAAACTAGCCGAAGAGAGGAACCGGAGAGAAGAAGCATCTACTTCCGCACTTGTTCCAATCGAAGAAGTGGTTGTAGAGGCTTGCGACGGAAACATGGCGGATGACAATCGTACCGAAATGTCCGCTAATAGCCCAAGAAGAAATGCTCAATTTGCCCGTGGAGGAAGAAATACGGAGATGAAGACCGGAATCCTCCAACTTCTCTACGCAAATCCATTCACCGGAATGGATCATGAAGATCCGTACACCCATCTCATCAAATTTTATGAGATTGCGGGTTCGACGGGAATAGATGAAACGGGTGAGGAGGCACTATTCAAGAGGATGTTCCCACACTCCTTGGTGGGAAAGGCAAAAGAGTGGTACCTTGATCAAGCACCGAGAGTGATGACGGATTGGAATTTACTAGAGGAAAAATTCCTAGAAAGATACTTCCCTCAATCCCGATTCATGGAAGCCAAAACGGCTATTGCGGTATTCACTCAAGGAGGCAACGAATCTTTAAATGAGGCTTGGGAAAGATTCAAGTCAATGTTGAGAAAATGCAAGGGTCATGGTTTTGATGAGCTCACTCAAATCCATATTTTTCTAAATGGGCTCCAATCAACTCAAAAGACACTTCTAGACACCACCGCGAGTGGTTCGCTTATGTCAAAAACTGCGGAAGAAGCTAAAGTCATTATTGAACGGATGGCACTTAATGATCATCAAGGTCAACATGATCGTAGCCCTTCACAATGTAAGCTGAGAGTTCTTGAGTTAAATACCAATGATGCCATCCTTGTTCAAAACAAGCTACTCTCTCAACAAGTGGAGCTTCTCACTCAACAAATGGCAAAGCTTCCACAGCAAATAAAAGAGATTCAAGGGTTTCAAGTTCAGCATCAAGTAGCATGTTGCGAATTATGTCAAGGGGATCACCCTACTGGTTTTTGTCCTCCACCCCAAGAAGAAGTGAGTTATGTGAACAATCAAAATCAGGGCTATCAAAGACAACAGCCTAACAATCAAGGCTATCAACCAAGAAACAATCAAGGCTATCAACCGTCAAGGTTCAACAATCAAAATTTTCAGCAGCAAAGTCCTTACCAACATCCAAACTCTCAAGGACAGCAGTCGCAAGGAGGAAATTCCAAGCTAGAAGACACTCTTCAACAATTCATGCAAGCTTCCATGGCAAATCAGAAGAGTAACGAAGCAGCAATTAAAAATCTGGAAAATCAAGTAGGCCAACTTGCGAAGCAACTGTCGGAACAAAACGCAGGGCCTTCTTTCTCTGCTAACACTCAACCGAATCCAAAGGAGCATTGCAAAGCAATTGTCACAAGGAGTGGTAAAGAGTTGGTAAGTGAAAAAGGTGAAGAGATTGTAGAAGAGAACATCACTGATGGGATGCTGGAAGAAAAAGACATAGTTGGTGAAAGGGAAAATGCTACTGGAAATGATCAGTTCGCGCCGCGAACCACCTTCGCGCCGCGAAAAAAGCAGGTTTTGCCAACTGAGCAGCAGATTGATTTGGAAGGGAAAAAGGATGCTGAATCAAAGAAGAAGAAGAAATCTGAGAAAGGGGTGAGCGTCATTCCAACTCAACATCTACCCTATCCACATGCTCCATCAAGGAAGGACAATGCTAGGCATTATGCACGGTTCATGGACATCTTCAAGCAACTCCAAATCAACATTCCATTTGCTGATGCATTAGAACAAATGCCACGGTATGCTAAATTCATGAAGGACATTCTTACCAAGAAAAGGCGACACGTGGAAGATGAGACCATATTACTTGATGCACGGTGTAGCGCCATCATCCAAAAGACTCTCCCAAGGAAGGAGTCCGATCCGGGCCGGGTTGTTCTACCGGTAACCATTGGAAGCACATACGTTGGAAATGGTTTGATTGATTTGGGCTCTAGTATAAATTTAATCCCCCTCTCCATTGTCAAAAGATTGGGGAATGTTGAGATTAAATCGACGAGAATGACTCTACAACTAGCCGACAAGTCTACCACCTCACCATACGGAATCGCTCAAGATATTCTTGTGAAAGTGGACAAATTTTTGTTTCCGGTGGATTTTGTAATAGTAGAGATGGATGAGGACCGTGATGTACCCCTAATTCTTGGAAGACCTTTTATGAAAATAGCCCGGATGATGATCGACATAGATGATGGGCTAATGAAGGTGAGAGTGCAAGATGAAGAGGTGACTTTTAATCTTTTCGAAGCAATGAAGCATCCAACCGACAAGCATGATTCTTTCCGAATCGATGCAATTGAAGAGGAAGTAGTGGAGGTCGCGAACCAAATTCATATCTCTAATCCTCTAGAAAGATCCGTTATCGGAGCATACAACGTGTTAACCGACAATGAGGAACGAGAGATCGAAGCAATGTTGCACGAGCTAGAATCTTGTGGTGAGCTAGCCTATCAAGAAGAATTAACGGAAGACTTGGATGCAAAGAAGAAAACGGAAGAGCAAAAGTTAGAGTTGAAAATGCTTCCGTCACACTTGAAGTATGTGTTTCTTGGAGACGAGTGTACTAAACCAGTGATTATAAGCAACACGTTGTCCACACAAGAGGAAGACAAGTTGATTCAAGTATTGAAAAAGAACAAAGGTGCAATAGGGTGGGTGTTATCCGACTTGAAGGGTATTAGTCCGGCCTATTGCATGCATAAGATCATGATGGAGGAGAATTTCAAACCAGTTGCGCAACCTCAGAGGCGTCTGAATCCATTAATGAAAGAGGTGGTCCGGAAAGAAGTTGTCAAACTATTGGAAGCCGAAATGATTTATCCTATATCTGGTAGTGCATGGGTGAGTCCGGTACAAGTGGTCCCCAAGAAAGGCGGAATGACGGTAATCAAAAATGATAAAAATGAGTTGATTCCGACAAGAACAGTGACAGGGTGGAGGATGTGTATCGACTATAGAAGGTTGAACCAAGCCACAAGGAAAGATCACTTCCCACTACCCTTCATGGATCAAATGTTGGAGAGGTTAGCCGGTAAAAATTTCTACTGTTTCTTGGACGGATACTCGGGGTATAATCAAATTTCAGTAAACCCGGCAGATCATGAGAAGACAGCTTTTACGTGTCCTTTTGGCATCTTTGCTTACCGAAGAATGCCTTTTGGGTTATGTAATGCACCGGCCACATTTCAACGGTGTATGCAAGCTATATTTTCGGACTTGATAGAAGAATGCATTGAGGTGTTCATGGATGATTTTTCTGTTTATGGATCATCTTTTGAATTGTGCTTAAAACACCTTGATGTAGTTTTGGGGAGATGCGTGGAGACCAACCTAGTGCTCAACTGGGAAAAATGCAATTTTATGGTCACTGAGGGTATAGTACTTGGTCACAAGATTTCTTCTGAAGGGCTAGAGGTGGACAAAGCCAAGGTGGAGGTTATTGAGAAACTGCCACCTCCAACTAACATTAAAGGGATAAGAAGCTTTCTAGGACATGCCGGTTTCTACCGGAGATTCATACAAGATTTTTCAAAGATCGCAAAGCCATTGAGCAATTTGCTCAACAAAGGTACGCCTTTTCTTTTTGATGAATCATGTCTTAAAGCTTTCTTAGATTTGAAAGAAAAGTTGGTCACCGCACCAATAATCGTAGCACCAAACTGGAACCTTGATTTCGAACTCATGTGTGACGCTAGCGATTATGCAGTTGGTGCGGTGTTAGGACAAAGAAGCGATAAAGTTTTCCATGCCATACACTATGCTAGTAAGGTGCTTAATGAAGCACAAGTTAATTACGCAACAACTGAAAAGGAATTACTAGCCATAGTATATGCATTGGAAAAATTTAGAGCTTATTTGATTGGTTCAAGAGTTGTAATCTACACTGACCACTCGGCGATAAAATATCTGCTTACCAAGCCGGATTCAAAACAAAGGCTTATTCGTTGGATCCTTTTATTACAAGAGTTTGATCTAGAAATTCGGGATAAAAAAGGTTCTAAAAACTTGGTGGCGGATCATTTGTCTCGGTTGGTCAATGTAGACATTACAAACAAAGAAGAGGAGGTGAGAGAAGAATTTCCAGATGAAAAACTTTATGCGATTCAAGTGAGGCCTTGATTTGCTGATTTTGCTAACTACAAAGCAACTGGTTTAACACCGGAAGACCTCACTTGCAATCAAAGAAGGAAATTCTTGGCAGATGCAAAATATTATGTTTGGGATGACCCTTATCTGTTTAAAGTAGGAGCAGACAATATTTTGAGAAGGTGTGTAACAATTGAGGAGTCAAGAGACATTCTTTGGCACTGTCACAACTCTCCGTATGGAGGTCACTATAGTGGTTTGAGAACATCCACTAAAGTACTCCAATCGGGTTTTTATTGGCCATCTTTATTCAAAGATGCGCACGAACATGCGAAGAGTTGTGATACATGCCAACGGAGTGGAGGAATAGGAAAACGGGATGAAATGCCTCTAACCAACATGCTAGAAGTGGAAGTTTTTGATTGTTGGGGTATTGATTTCGTTGGCCCATTCCCCTCTTCTTTCTCAAATGAGTACATACTAGTAGCTGTTGATTATGTTTCGAAGTGGGTGGAAGCAATTGCCTCACCTAAGGCCGATGCCAAAACTGTGATTAAATTTTTAAAGAACATATTTTCACGTTTTGGTGTGCCTAGAGTGTTGGTAAGTGATGGAGGCTCACACTTTTGCAATACACCCTTAGAAAAAGTTCTGCAACATTATGGTGTAAAGCACAAGGTGACCACTCCCTACCACCCACAAGCGAACGGTCAAACTGAGGTTTCAAACCGGGAAGTAAAACGAATCCTTGAGAAAACAGTCTCGAATTCAAGAAAAGATTGGTCCTTAAAACTGGATGAAGCTTTGTGGGCGTATCGCACTGCCTACAAAGCACCTATTGGGCTGACTCCGTTTCAAATGGTGTATGGGAAGACTTATCATCTTCTAGTGGAAATGGAGCATAGAGCATTATGGGCTCTTAAGTTCTTGAATTTCGACTCCACTCTAGCTGGAGAAAGAAGGAAAGGTCAACTCCATGAATTGGAGGAACTAAGGAACGATGCATACCATTCTAATAAGCTGTACAAGGAAAAGGTAAAGGCATACCATGATAGAAAGGTCCGCCATAAGGAGTTTCATGTTGGACAGATGGTATTGCTTTTTAACTCAAGGTTGAAGTTATTTCCTGGTAAGTTGAAGTCGAAGTGGTCAGGACCATTTGTTGTCAAGGAAGTATGGAATTATGGAGCCATTGTGATAGAGGATCCAAAGTCACAAGAGAGCTGGACTGTCAATGGTCAAAGACTGAAAGTCTATCATAGCGGTGACATAAACCGTGATGTGTGTGTCATTTCCTTATCTGGACCAGGCTAATCGAGGTACCGTCGAGCTCTTAACGACGTTAAACAAAGCGCTTGTTGGGAGGCAACCCAACGTTGTAAGTTTGCATTTTATTTTTCTCTGTTGTGTAATTTTTATCTCTGCTAAATTTTTAGAATTGTAGGGTTCTGTTTTTTGCTGTTCGCGCCGCGACCCCCAGTTCGCGCCGCGAACTGAATGAAATTTTTTGAGAGGGTTTTGTTTTTTGCTGTTCGCGCCGCGACCCCCCAGTTCGCGCCGCGAACTAAAGGAAGAGTTTCAGGTTGCGCCGCGAACACTGTTCGCCCCGCGAACACTGCGTAACAGAGTCACTTAAATTCTGTTTAGGTCACTTTCTTTCCTCATTACAACACTTTTTCAAAATACCAATTCTGCCGCGCTTTCACCCCACTCTCAAAATCCCACCAAATCTTAAAATTCTTCAATTCCCATTGTTCCAATCTTCATTTGTTAGCAAGATTTATTGATTCAAAAGGTATGTACTCTTCAATTTCTCTTTTCCAATCCCTTTTGGGTTTTTCAATTAGGGTTGGTTAGAAATCAAATTTTTTTGTAGATTACCTCTTGAAATCACTATGCATGTTTGACTTAGAGTAGGATTAGGGTAGAGTTGAGAACTTTGATTGATTGGGAGTAGATTGCTTCCCACTTGTGGAACCCTAGGAAGCTCTGGGAGATTTCCTGGATTCGCAGAGTTCGCGCCGCGAACTGTGAATTCCAGCACCATGTTTTTGTGTTGATTGTTTGCTAATCCTGTTCATGTTTGTTCTGTGGTTGTTCTGGCGTTGATTGCAGATGTCCAAAAGAACTAAAACCACGGCACCTCCTCAAGCCCGTTCAATCAGAAAGTTCATAAGTGATGAACACGAGGCACGATTCGAGAGCCTCATTAAGAGAACCATTTTGCCTGAGAGGTTTATCCGGCTAGCTCCAACCGGGGTGTATCATAGCGTGGTTGCGGCTTTTGAACGACGAAAGTGGATGAAGTTATGCGAACCAGAAGCCGCAATCAACTACGATATTGTTCGAGAATTTTATGCGAATGCTATGCATCGCGAGGAGGGTACGGCTTTCATCTACCGATCCAGGGTAAGGGGCAAGATCGTTTCCTTTGGAAGGGATGACATTAATTCTTATCTGGGTAATCCCCTAACTCTTGGAGAGGGTGAGTGTTGTGAGTACAGTACTATGGAGGCAGCTAACAGGTGGAATCTTGAGGCGGTAAATACTACCCTATGCCTCAGCGGAAAATCCTACGAACTAAATGATCAAGGACATCCGAAATTGTGGAAAAGAGAAAATTTTAATTTGGGAGCTAGGGATTTTCTGGTGCTACTGTTGACTAATATCCGACCAAGAAACCACACCACCACAATTCCTATGGACGTAGGGTGTCTATTGTACTGCATCATGGTCGGGAAGTCTGTGGATGTCGCAGCCCTCATTGCAGGCGAACTGAGAAAGATGGTTTTAAGCGGAACCAATTTCGGTGGCAAAGCTGGTGTACTCGCATATCCAGGACTTATCATGGGACTGTGCCGTCAGGCAAATGTTCCCATCCCTGAGGAAGTACACTTCTCGATCACCAGTGTGATCAATGACTCATATCTGAACAGGTTTCTACAAAACCAAAATGATAAGACTGATGCACCTGGAACTTCTTCATCCAGAGCCCGAGCATGACCTCGACCTCAACCTCAACTTCAACCGCACACTACCCCAGGTTTTGATCAGATGGCGTTTGCCAACTACTGTTGCGAGAGCTTTGAGGCCTCCAGGAGGTCTCAATCATTTCTTTTCGATGCCATGCAGCAGCAGTTCCAGAACACGTTTCTGGCACCAGAGGCACGCACTTTTCCTTCGCAAGCGGACTATGCAGCTTATGCAAATTGGCCTGAGGGCAGGCCAAATTTTATGGGGGGTGTAGGAGGCAGTGCTTACCCAAATGAGGAGATGGAGGATGTTCTTGGAAATGTAGGTGGTGACGAAGAGGAGGAGGATTGAGAATTCGGAGAAGTGGGAAGTTGTTGTATTTCTGAGTTTCTTTGTACTATTTCTGTTTTTGTTTTTGGGAATTTGGATGTACTTTTGGGTGGCTCTAGTTCACCATAACTTTATTTTGGCACTTTATTTTTGTTAGTATTTTGACAATTGCATGAATGCTAGTTGAGATTTAAGTGTGTTTTAATCAAATTGTGGTTTACCAACATTTTGTTTAATTGTTCTTATTCTTAAGTTAAGCTTTAAGCAACCGAGAAATGATCGCAAAGAAAGAAGCATAGGACACTTCGAGTGGTGATGATAAGAATTAGTGTCGGCATTTCAAGGTACACTTTATCGCTTTCTAGACTTAACATGAGTAGTTTGATGGTGTGTGCAAATTTCATTTCATAAATTCATTGAAGTATATGTCAGTTTTGAATCAAAATAGGACTTAACCAATTGTGAGGAAACTTTCCATTGTACACTAAAAAGCGGGAAACCGAGCATTATTTTAACTCATTCTTATCATGCTAAATCATGCATTAATCTATTTTTGTGTGAAAATTTTGAAAATGATAGAGGCATTGTTTGTGAGAAAAACCACTTGACCAAAAAGTTTGAATCAACTAACCTTGTGAGGAATAATCCTTAGTTAAACCCCTTTGAGCTTATTTTAGGATTCATTTGATTGATTATTGTAAAATCAATTGAAAATTGTGGAATAAATGAATCCTAATTTCTTTCGTATCAGTTGAAACCTCAAACCGAGTTGTTTGCAAAATTTTGCCTTTTTCTTATGTCTAAGTAGGGAGCATTATTGAATAGACTTGGTTTTGGAATCTAAAGTTGGGGAGAGTAAAGTGAAAAGTTGATTAGCAACTTGGAAAAGTGAGTTTTTATGAAAGGGTGAAAACTTGAAAAGAAACAAGAAAAAGAAAACACCCTTGAAGCCATAGAGAAAAAAAAAACCAAAAAAAACAAAAAAAAATGCTCATGGTTGTGTGGATGTAATAAGAAAAAGAAAAAAAAATAGGGATCAAAGAAAGGGAAATTGTATAGAGTTGAATGTTTGGGAATGCTCCCTTAGGATATGCAACTTGTTGAATTCTCTTAATCATACCCTTTCTTGTAACCTAAGCCACATTACAACCTTGGAAAGACCTCTTGATTCTCATTTTTCACATGATTTGGTACTTGTTGTGATAACCGCATGATTTGAACTGTTGTTGATTTAATTGCTTGGATGAGTGAAAGTAACCCTTCATGTTATTCATCATTATTATGATGTGTGTGTAAGTTGATTCAATTTTGACATATATGGCTTTGAATTCCTTGGAATGATTTTTGCACTTTACCATTTCCCTTATTCATGTTTTGTCTAGAATTGAGATAGGTGAATTGAGAAAATGCCAAACGCTTTTGAACCATTTGAATGTCCTTGATAACTTTTGTTTAAATCTTCTGTGTCATTGCTTTGATTGTAAGGGTGGAAACTTTTGTTTAGGGACAAACAAAATGCCAAGTTGGGGAGAGTTGTTAGGGACCAATTAGTACTATTTTTTATATCATTTTATTGGTCCCTTTTACCAAGTTTTGATGTAATTACACACTTTTATTCTCACTATTTTGTATAAATGCAATTAGGTTTAATTTATTTTGTTTTGAATAGTTATTTCACAATTTTGTTAGTTTTGTAGAATTTTTGAGATAAGAAGGCTTTGGATTGCAACACCACATCTTGGAGGAAGCTTGCCAAACAAGGAAGCTGGAGAAGCAACAGTTCGCGCCGCGAACTACCTTCGTGCCGCGAACTACCTTCGCGCCGCGAAGGCTGCGAATCCAGCAAGCTGACTGAGGGTCAAAAGTGCTGTCTTGCAGAAAAAGTATATTGCCATTTTGATGTCTGCCTGGGAATTGCTTTCCTGCTTTGGATGATAATGACCAATTAGGGAAATGTCAACCTTTTTTGTTAGGAAAAAATACATTATTCTAGGGCATTGAGACATAACACATATTTTATTATTGAGATTGATATTGAGAGATTTTGTAAGAGAGAAAAACAAAGTTTTTCTTCTTTAACTTTCTGCTTTGAACAATGATGATGAGGAGCGAAACTCCCCTTTTGTCAAGATTGGAGGTAGTAGCTATTCTCATATGTTTATGTATTCCATTTGATTTATATATATGATAAAGATTGTTGATGTATTGAATACTGTTTTTGCCCTAAGTTGAAAACCAGATTTGAGTAGTTGTCGAGAGAGATTATTTGAGTCTTGACATAAAACAGATTTTCAAGTAGTGAATAAGTTGTAGAGATAGATTTATTCATTACTCTTCCTTGGTATTAAACATTAAAGATTGCTATATTGATAGTTAGGTGGAGAGATCGTCTAAGGATCAATATAGTGATTATCACAATATCATTTAGACATAAATGACTTTGAGAGGATACTTGAACATCATCAACAATCTTAAATCTATATAGTTATCATAAGGAAGCTTAAACATTTGAAATAGTGAACTCCAATCTTGCCAAGTTTTTCCATTAGATTAAAACCATTTTACTGTTTTTAGTGACATTTACTCACAAGATAACTTTCCAACCAAAACAACCTTGTTACTCTCTAAACTTACAACATTTGGATTATAGAACGGCGGTAATATCAACCAATCTCTGTGGATACGATATAAAAATATTTGCCGAAATTATACTTTTCAAAAATAGACAATGAAAGTCCAATTTTCAAATTAACAAAGATTAACCAAAGGAACATTGAATATTGTAGTGCATTACCGAAGAATTATAGTAATAATACATCAACAACAGTGAAAAAACTTGCACATGATGCACTCCCTCACTCCATGTGCATCACTTGGATCACACCTTACATCCCACAAAATCAAGGATTTTCATTCCCATTTTCTCTCCTCATTACTCACTATATTACAAAAAACTCAAACCTCATTGAACAACTCCATATACCTCACACACTCCCTAACTGAATCACACAATAAGCCTCAAAATTAGCATCAATAACAAACCCACAAAAGACAAAACTAACAGAAAAAGGAGAAGTATTCAAAAGAGAAAAAGGATTGTGTAGACCATACTTGTGTTTTCTTGATTAAAGCATATTATTTTTCTTTTTTTCGTAATTTGATTGTTGTTTTTCCTTGTTTTGTACTTGATACATGTTGTTGATACTTCCTAACCCTTTTCCCCCATGACTGTACTTATCATTCTGGTTGTAATTTGTCAAAATAGTGAAAAAGGGATTTAACGGGGTTAGGGTATTGATATTAATGTTTGTTGTTTTTCTTATGATTTTGATGTTTGAAATATGTTTAAGGATATCAATAAGGGTAGGTTTGTGTTTTGGTCTTTGAATTTTAAATCATTTTGGGTTAGGGTTTTATTTGGTTTCAAATTGCTTGATTTGCATAATATGTTGTGTTTCCATGGATTTTGGGCTTAGATTTGTGTTTAGATGATGATTTGAGCTATGGTTAGTGTTCATATCGAGTGTGTTTGAGGTTGGTTTAGGATTTTTTGGATTTGGAGAGAGGAAGGTGATGAATTTTCATCATGTTCATGATGAATATAGTGATGGTTTTATGGATAACGTGGTGGCGCTATGGGAGGAGTTGGAGGCGGTTTAGGGTTCTAGGGTAGAGAACTAAGAGAAATAAGTGAGAAGTTTGAGTGAAGAGAGAGAAAGGGAACTAGAAAATGAGTTAGTAAACTCATATCCCCCATTTTGTTCATCCTTGGGCCCCATTCAATTGGATGCATGTGGCGCTTCCATAACCCACAAATGTGTTGACTTGATCTTTGACTCTGGGTCCTTTGTATAGGGAGCCCCATGGTATCATCGTACACCTACGCGTCTCAACCATTTGATTTTGAACAAAGCTAATATTGTGGCCCAGCGAGAGTTAACATCTTAAGTTGTCTCTACCCCCTTGTTGGGCCTATTTTCGTTTAGACTTTGGACCCTTTTGACTCTTGCGCCCCATTTCAGTCTTACACCTCTTGTTGGTGAGAGACATTTGCATTTTGGGTCTATTTGGGCCCTGGATTGGATTGCTAACCCTTCCTGTTATCACCCAGTTGCATGCTTGCATCCTCTCTTTTATTGTTTTATTTTTTATTTTTATTTTTTTAATTAGTCAAAAATCAATAAAATAAATTGCTAATAAAATCAACTTTTTTTTACAAAAAAAAAATCAAGTACTTGATCAACATCAAGTAGTTTTCATAAATATCTCACCATTTCACCATCTAATAAAAACCTAATTGAACCAATTTCAAACCAAATGCGAACCAAACTACTTAATCAACGTCAAATATTTTTCTACATAATCAAAGTGCTTCTAAATCTTTGTTATAATTAAATCGGTTGAAAAATGATTGGTTTGGACGTTATATCCTCTCTTTTCCCAAGTATTTGAATGTTAGACGTACTTAGCTCGTTGTTTAAATTCTTGTCTTCCGTCAAAAATAAAATAATTAACCAAACTTAATTTGTTCTTTATTAGATGAAAAGGGATTGGTTTGGACATAATATCCTCTCTTTTCCCCGAGTATTTGAATGATAGCCGTACTTAGCTTGTTGTTCGAATACTCTTCTTCCGTTAACAACTTACGACTTAATTCACCTCACAAATTTCATAAATAATTTGGATGAAAAATGATTATTTTGGACGTAATATCATGTCTTTTCCCCAACTATTTGAGTGTTGGCCGTAATTAGCATGTTGGTCAAATACTCGTCATCTACCTAAAAATAAACTCAACCAATCAAACTCTCTTTCTACCTTAGCGTGATGTCAAAACCTTTTCATAAATGAAATATGCTCCATCCATTTCGAGACGATGTAAATAACGCTTTGTTCCTACCATGCGCAAGAAGTATAAACTTTTTCCGCTCGAATGCAACGAGACTATAAATCTGTGAGAATCCAAATCATGTTGTCCATTTTGATGCAATGTGAATGTTCACTTCTCCATATTTTTGGTAGCAAACAATGTTTTACCGTTTGAATGTGAATTAATATCTTTCGCTAAAATTTACCAACAAATAAAACTTTGCTACCCAGAAGTACGTAGCCTTGAGTTCCTCGTCGCACCTGGGGATACGTATGAGCGAGATCCAACATCTCGTCATGAACCATAATAAAAATTCTATTTTTAGTCATTTTCTTTTTTCCTTTCAAACTTTTAATAACTATAAGAAAACAAATAATGAAAGCTAACATTCTACTCACGAAGTTAACTAAATGGTTCCCATTGAGTACAACCAAATTCGGGTTCCTGAACCCGAATTTGGTTGCTGTAACAACCCGTATAATATATATCTAGAATAATATCATATAAGAGTTATTATTTCGTATTGATACAATCATAAGTGTCTATTGGCATCATTATATACACATGTCCAAAATAAAAACATAAATGGCACATGTCATACAATAAAGCCTAAATAATAAAATCTAAGAACTATGTATAATATCTTCATTATACACAACTCCACAGCGGAAGATCACGATTATCAGCATCCCTTGAAACATCAGTAGACGACCTCTCTTGAATTCAACCTGCAAGGAATACCTAAAAAATAACAACAATAATGGGATAAGATAATAATTTTAATGAGTTCTCCTATCCTATGGGTCCACTCGACTCTACAGGGTTTCTACTCGATTCTAACTCAAGTATTCACCTTCCGTTACTTGTGCATCACTCGCACCTTAAAACTATTACTTGAGTAACTAAGGGATAATCACAATGTATGGAAACATGTCACCTGAGTTCACATAACTCAATAAATCACTATTCGGATTCAGGAAGCATCAATCCCCGAGTGGACCTACGTCTAAGCCAAACTCGGTTCATGCATACTCATATGATTTGACTTTCACGATGGATATCGGGTCCTCTATGAGGCTTAATCCCCAGTTCAAGCGACTGTCACCCATATGGGACTCTAACCCATTTAGGGTATCATTTACCGTATGGGACTCTAACCCACTTAGGTGTCCACCTTTCCCCCATGTCCGCCATGGTTAGGGCTCAAACCCAATTGAGGCACGAACCATTGGTGTCACATCCCCACTTACCGCTTTACCTAAGCCCTTGAAGTGATATATGCACAATCACAACTAGTTCTGAATAAATGATTAATTCTCAATAACAAATAGGACTTTCGGAGCAACACTCCTCACCAGAATAGGACTTTTGGAATAAAAGTTCCTCACCAAAATATCAAACAAATTCTCATGGCATCAATACATGATCCATTCTTATTACATAAAATCACACATGTTCCATACAAAGCATATTGATTAATTTATCAAGTGAATACTTGTCCACGATACACACCTAGGTACCGTTGCATCCAAGCATCACCGTATACTCATTTCTATAACCTAGATTATCATTCTAAGTTAATAATCAAGTTATACTCCTAGGGTTTCCTTACTAATCATCATATGTTTTTAACCATTCATGCACACACATAATAACAATACTTAGTATATATTATAATATGATTCATAACATTCATAAGGTATACACAAAACAATTATAACATGGTACAATAAACATAGTCAAGTTATTACACATAATTAATTTATCAATCTATCCCAATCAAGATTTAGGTTAACATTTATTCATTGCATAAGTATTCAACAACAAAATCCTTGGCCTAGTGGTAAGGCTTGTACCATACCAATAAGGTCTTGGGTTCAACCCCCATTGGTGACATATTATAATTTATGAAGGAATTAATTCATGTCAATTGATATTTCAAATGAAACAATCAATTTAATATGGGAAGTCGATTGATTGGTTCTTACTTTTTCTTCAGAAATTCATCTCTTAACTCCATCTATTCCAACCATAACCATCTCTAATTCATTCCAACAACAAACACCCTAGTCCATCACAAAATATAGTGATGATGAATATACATGGCTTTCTTCTTCTTCTCCAAACCCCTCTTCCTTTCTCTTCTCTACTTCTTCTTATCCTCTTTTCTTACCAACTCCTATTATTTCTTATCCACCACACATACACATACTATATATTATATACAATATATATAATATTAAGTAGTGACACAAAATATCTCAATTGATATTTTGTCTTTCAGTACCAATTGACCAATTACTAATGTTACCATAAATGTCCCATTTTATACTTATTATATCACCGTCCTAGGTCAACACTTGACTTCTCTTCGATTTCAACCTATGACATATTCATTCTTCCAACTTAGTTTCCTTGGCAAACTTCTTTCTTGTATGAACTCTCAATACTTCATGGTCTTAACCATATCCTCATTCGAATACTGATTAACATTTAAACTTGCCTATACTTAATTCATAGGATATACCGTTCTACATCAATTGGTCACTTTCCTCCCGGAAACCACGACTTCCCTTCCTTGCACTAAGTTACCTAAAACATAATTACAACATCTTATATTGATTTGGATAATTGATACTCATTAAATCTTGATAAGAAAATTTATTGATTCATTGACTACACACAATATTGACTACTCTTCTTTTATTATTCCTTCAACGAATGTGACAACTTTGTAATCCATCTATTGATAATCTCATAAATTTCACTTGATCTGATACTATATGCTGCAAGTCTCTACTCCTACTATTTCACTTCTCTCTTACTACTCCAATAAGATAGCACCATTAATACGAGATTGTCTTACTCTCATTCTTATGAGTAACTACCACTCTGATTCTCATAATCTTGATTGAGCCTTTTCCTCCATCACCTTCCACTGTGATACTCTGATTCCAACAGTGGAACACATGGGGTTCCTAAGCACTATTTGTTAGCTAGCAATCTACATAGAAGATCACGCCTATCCTCCAGAGTGCCCACCACCCAAAACAATACTAGGACCTCACTGGCATCCATTAGTAGAATAAATTTCTCGTTGACACACAAAGGTTTAGAATATGACCAACACCCTCCATAAGATATATATACAGGAGCCACGCGACTACAACCATAAAGGTGTATGACATTCAGATTTATCCTGCGCTCAAATCAACTTATCCAAATTAACTTGGCAATATCCAATTCCTATTACTATATTCTATATCAAATCCTCTTATAGGGTCATAATTCATTCGAGGTTTCTGCCGAAACGTGATCTCGACTAATAAAAAAATAACACCATCAAGGAACTTCAAATCATCAACGAGACACCACTTCCAAAGACCTTGAGTAGTCTATAACGTAACTGTGAGTGTCCATACACCTCACAGAGTCGCACACATTATTTCACACACATCTAGAGATAACATTGCACTTCCTATCCAAAATCATTCCTCTCAATCATCGTGTCCCGTCTTCCTTAATCTTAGCTCATGCTCTTACTAATATACAGTATGAGTTACATATTTAATTTCAAGAATCTAATTCTCGTTCCATCTTGGGAGTAAAACTCACGAATCCTTCCAATAGGCTATAGTATCATTGTATACAAAAATACTACTCTCCTGGGGTTCCACATCCCAAGCCATGAATCCAAGAAATTATCGAATGCCATATTCTGACTAACCAATTTACACCTTATTAATGCATATTTAAAATACATAACTAACCTCCTCAAGATCCCCACTTGGTAAGTCTCTTCCAACTCTATTCTTTATAGTTATTCGCAATCATAATAATGGTGCTTCCAAGACTTACTTAAACTGAGCATGGTTCACCAGGCGGGTTCCCCAAACACTTGACTTCTATGGTACATCCAAAACTATCAATCCGACTTGCGGCAACTTGTAACTCCATCCTCAATTTGTACATCCAAAATGGTACATTTATGAGATTTTGGATACCCTTAGCTCCAATAAAGTGTGAATGTTTATACTCCGTGATCAACCAACCAAACACTCCTCAAGAAGATAAATAACAACCAGACTTCCAATAAGCCACTATTACTCTTGCAATTCAAATAAAATGAACTTAAGATGAATCTTAACATTGCTACACACTTATGACTGAAATTTTCTTATAAACTAATACCTACTGCACACTTCATCATACTGGGATTACTTGTCTAAATGACTGACCACGGACAATCCTCACTGTCTCCCCATAAGCTCTTACGACATAACATATTTCACATCCTACACTTAGCCCCCATGCCCCAGCTTGGTTTGTCTTTTGTTGTCTATCATCAACTCAACTTCTCAGAATACAAGACTCACTACTCAACAAAGTGTGTGTTACTTCGCATCCATCTCAAGACAAGGAATCCATTACACACACTTGTGACCATAATGTCACTATCACATACTTCTCGTAATACCAAGGTTTAACTTTTTCCACTACACTCCCTCCTCTACAAATCTCCGCATGCGAATGATCATCAACCACACACCCCTATCTTAGCCTCAATAAAATCCTTATGACTTCATAGTATTCTTATCTGAAGTGCATTCCACTACAGTATTTGTAATGCAAGGTTTACACTGCTCCTAAACTCTATATCTGCTTATTTTCTAAGGTAATTCTCTCAACTCCAATTACATAACCATTCTACTAGAATTCCTTAAATCCAATTTACTTGCTCTTTTCCTCAACCAGATCTCCTACAACCAAAACCCACTAGAGCTTCTGTTACTATATAATGCATGTTCTCTCTTTGACATAATCTCTTATAATTGATCCTTAGGTAACTTAAGATTCCATAATGGTCTCTTACTAACATTGAACCCCTGACGAACTATCTTGAACCTGATATTCCTTTTTATATCTGAATATACTTGATTTATCTTCTACTCTTCATTTGGTGCATACATGTTTCACTTAGAATGGGCATTCATGTCCTCGAGTCTCTTCTTAGACCTCACTACTACCTTAGACTCTTACAAAGGTGTCAAACATCCTTATCTCTCAAGCTCTCAACCACTTAGAAGGTACCATTCTGAACATACTCCCGGAAATACTCTCTTTCTTCCAAGATACTCTAGTGATCTTAGAAATTGAAACACCGATGCACTATCTCACTTCTATACCTTATGAAATATGAGCAACATAACCATACTTTCTCCTTAACCATATGGAATTACTTACAATACTTATTCCATATAAGTGGGTATATCTTATTCCACTAGCAAATTCATGTCTCACTCAAAGTTCTGGCAGTGTATCCAATAGAAATCCTCAACTTCCCGACTCCATCAGCATTACATGATTGCTTGAACCACAAACCACCCTTCAATTCTACATTACCTGAATCACAACTCTTACTGAAAATCTAACTGAGACATCTGATTCCCCTTACTTTCTAACTCTTGTCTTGAGCTTACCCTCAAAGCACAAGTTCCACCAACACTTCAGAGTACCCGTGGTCGCTCAACCATGATCCTACCTACCACACACATAACATTAGGTTGATCAGGCCCAACACTACATACAATGATATTAAGAATCATGTTAGCTAAACACACATATGAGTTATTATGATGTTTCAAGGCTAGGTCGAGAATCGACCTGCTCTGATACCAACTGTAACAACCCGTATAATATATATCTAGGATAATATCATACAAGAGTTATTATTTGGTATTGATACAATCATAAGTGCCTATTGGTATCATTATATACATATGTCCAAAATAAAAACCTAAATGACACATGTCATACAATAAAGCCTAAATAATAAAATCTAAGAACTATGTACAATATCTTTATTGTACACAAATCCACAGCGGAAGATCACGATAATTAGCATCCCTTGAAACATCAGTAGACGGCCTCTCTTAAATTCAACATGCAAGGAATACCTGAAAAATAACAACAATAATGGGATGAGATGATAATCTCAGTGAGTTCTCTTATCCTATGGGTCCACTCGGCTCTACAAGGTTTCTAATCGATTCTAACTCAAGTATTCACCTTTCGTTACTTGTGCATCACTCACACCTTGTAACTAGGACTTAAGTAACTAAGGGATAATCGCAATTTATAAAAACATGTCACCTAAGTTCACATAACTCAATAAATCACTATTCGGATGCACGAAGCATCAATCCTCGAGTGGACCTACGTCTAAGCCAAGCTCGGTTCATACATGCTCATATGATTCGACTTTCACGGTGGATATCGGGTCCTCTATGAGGATTATCCCCAGTTCAAGCGACCTTTATAACACCTTAAACCCCACACATAATTTATCGTGTAAATTAAATATAAAATAAAACCACGTAGGGTGTCACACATTACCTACTCCGTAACATGGGTTTCAACAGTAAATTTCAATACACACATTTGTAATAAGGATGTTTACACGACATCCAACTTATCTAAATCATACTTGGGATGTTTATACAACGTCCATCTAATCTGATCAACATTATTTATTCACATAATAAGACATTTATAACTTGTCATCGCACGCTTACTTCCATTTTAAAGTATCATCGCAGTGGAATTATCATCACATTTATGGATGATAAAACAAGTAATAACATCTAGTCTCAAATTCAGTTGTAATAACAAAATAAGAGCGTTGTAATCAATAAACTCAACATCTTAAGAATTCTCAACAACAAAATTAGTCTTATGACTTCAATGTAATCAGACGTAAGGAATAAAATAAGTGTTTAACCCAACCTGATGTTACATGATCAGAGCAAGGTACCACTAGTAAAATCGACAAAATAAAGAAGTAACCCAAGAGCTACCTTCCACTTACTTCAGAAATACTACTCTTGAGTATCTGCACGATGCCCATGTAAAGGCAACATTCAAACAAAAGAGGTGAGAATTCATTTCAATAATAATGATATAGAATGAAGAATAAAGTACAACATTTACACAATTATGCACAACAATATATCACATTCTTACATTCAAATCATAATCAACATCATACACGAAAACATCTAAATTATCATCAACGTCATACAAAACCATATCTCAATTATCATTAACATCATATACAACAACATCTCATCCAACAACACATCAATAATAACCAATACAAATACAACACTTATGCAATGTACTCGACACTAACTCGACATGCACAAGGTACTAAATATGAACATTCAGGTTCATCTCACTCCATGATCCCCACCATAGGATCGATTCCCTCTTGGAACCAGAGCACCAAAATCACTACCATCACCATAGGTAACGCTTCACTAATCACCCATAATAGGAATTGACTACTCGCACCCGATCCATCATTATGGGATCGAGGCTCACCAACACTCGTTACCATCAACATAGGTAATGTTTCACTTATCCCTCATAATAAGAATTAGCTACTCGCACCCGATCCATCACCATAGAATCGAGGCTCACCAAAATTAGACCTAAGGTCGTACACCAATATTCATGACTCTCAAATAACATGCATTAACACAACAAGGTTCACCTAAAGGATCCCTACACACATCTCATCATTTATGCATCACATTATTCGTCATATAACAACCAATTCATGTTGCCACGTGAATAATATCAACAAATAACAACAATTTGTCAACATCTTAACATCATCGACATAACAACATAATCATCACACCACGATATTACAACAATGCAACGATTCATCAACCAAACGTATAAACCAATACATTTATTAAAATACTAGGCATGTGAATATTATTAAAACATATCAACAATCACTACCATGTTATAGGTCTGAGTGTTATCTTTCTAACACTTCAAACGACATCAAAATCAGACTTACAGAATAAAAGTTATGACCAAAATCGTCGGAATATGTCAACAATTCATTAATCGAACATATGAACAAAAACTTCACCAACACAGTATGCATAGGAATAATACTTAAATAATCCACTTATCACCATCACGTTATATCTCTGAGAGTCAGCTTTCTAATGCTTCAAACCCCAACCCAAAATGATTCACGAGCTGAAAGTTATGATCAAAACCGTGCACGAAGGCGTTACTAAAAAGTTGTTGCTTTCTAAAATTTCCAACATAATTTTCATCTTCTTCAACCCCCAAAACGTCCATGAAATAATCACCAAAATTATTTTATCCATGAAACAAAGTTATAGCCCTCTATTTCAGATATCCAACACTTCAAATGGAACTCGATTGGACTTACGAATCAAAAGTTATAGCCAAAATGATTTCGACAAAAAAACACAAAAAAAGCTCTCGCGCTGAGCGCGGTTGTGACAGACAGAATGCAAAATTTTCTGTGTTTTTCATTGTTGGAGGCCTTCTAGACCTCCGATTTCAATTCCATAAATGCCAAACGTTCAGAAAATTATAACCCATACAACACTATAATTATCTTAAGTTAATTTACAATTTTAACATAATTAAATCATTTAATCATAGTTTTAAGATTATCCCTAAAACCTTCGAAATTGCAACAATGATGGATATATGTTCAATCATAAAATCAGAAAAATACACGCACATAAGGGACATGAAATCCATCATATAATCATCATATAACAACCATCATAGCATCCAAATTCAAAATTATGAATCAAAACACTCAAACCTAAGGAGGTTAAGGGTTCCTCCATTTTATCCTTCCACCATACCCATTACTATTGGAACAAGTTCTCACCCTTACCTGAATTCCTTGCAAAAATTCTGAATTGAAACTTTCACTCTCTTCCCTTGATCACCTTTCTTATTGCGTATTTGCTCTTTTTGTCTCAAATGTCACGTACTGTGAAAATCTCCCTAAAGCTAGGTTCCTCTTAACTTTTTATTTTTAGGGTAAACTTTTCCAAATCACCAACTTGGCCCAAAACTTAATTATCTCATATTCCTTCCTCCCACTAACTTTCTCAATTTCTCATATTTGTCCCAATTATTCTATCTGCACTAATTAATATAATAAAAACAAATAAAATATTATTTTTAATTATCAAAACAATTCTAAATTATTCTACTTACTTCTATCATCCCTCTATACCCCTAACTCAAAGATACATACTCCGCCAACACACAGCCATAAAATAAGTCATCAAAATCTATAATTCAAACAATTAAAATATAATAAAATATCTAATAAAAAAACGAAGTGTTACAACCGTCACCCGTATGGGACTCTAACCCACTTAGGGTATCTTTCACCGTATAAGACTCTAACCCACTTAGGTGTCCACCTTTTCCCCATGTCCGTCATGGTTGGGGCTCAAACCCAATTGAGGCACGATTATTGGTTCCACATCCCCACTTACCGCTTTACCTAAGCCCTTGAAGTGGTATGTCCACAATCACAACTAGTTCCGAATATATGATTAATTCTCAATAACAAATAGGACTTTCAGAGTAACGCTTCTCACCAAAATAGGACTTTTGGAACAAAAGTTCCTCACCAAAATATCAAACAAATTCTCATGATATCATATTAATTCTCATGGCATCATAACATGATCCATTCTTATTACATAAAATCACACATGTTCCATACAAATCATATTTATTCATTTATCAAGTGAAGACTTATCCACAATACACACCTAGGTACCGTTGCGTCCAAGCATCACCGTATACTCATTTCCATAACCTAGATTATCTTTCTAAGTTAATAATCAAGTTATACTCCTAAGGTTTCCTCACTAATCATCATATGTTTTTAACCATTCATGCACACACATAATAACAATACTTAGTATATATTATAATATGATTCATAACATTCACAAGGTATACACAAAATAATTATAACATGGTACAATAAACATAGTCAATTGTGTTGAGTGTTTTACTCATCCTGGAGGATGTCATATAGTGCAAATAAATGTGCAGTGTTTGATGGACCAAGGTATCTTCCAAATCTGTCGCGTTGAAAGAGACAAAGACGTCTCAGTGGTAAAGTCTCACTTTGAGCTACTCACCCATGTGTAGATCGTCTATCAGAGAGTAGACAATGCTCGACCACTAGCAAGCCTTATGTCTCTAGTGGTTATATGTATGCCATTACCCTTTCCATTTAAAATCACCAAGGTTTTACCTTGCAATATGATATAACTGCCATTATGAATGGGTAGGAAGAGCGCATTGAAGAAAAACCCAAAGAAGCTGCCATGAATGATGTCACTCACATTGTAGGAACCAATAGAATGTCCCACATCTGTCATATTTTTGCACTTGAACAGTCCTAGAGGGTAACCAGTGACGTGTCCAAGGGACCGACGAATGAAGTGTCAAATCCATGTAAAGAGTCAGACCTTACTAAGAATTATGTACCACTCAATGAGGCTGATGAGTTTTTAAAGTTTATCAAAAGAAATGATTATAAGGTGGTCAATTAACTTTCTCAAACTCCTTAAAATATTTCGATTTTTTCTTTGCTACTGAATTCAGAAGCACACAGAAAAGCATTGCTAAAAGTACTAAACCAAGCCCATGTGGCTCAAAGCATAACTATGGATCAATTTGTTAAAGTTGTATCCAATATTATGCCATGCTACAACTTGAGTTTCAACAACGAAGAGCTCTCGAAAGAAGGAAGAAACCATGATAAAGCATTGCATATCTCTATGAAGTGTCTAAATGATGTTCTTACCTGAGTTTTGGTAGATATCGGCTCGTCGTTAAATGTGATACGTAAGTATACTTTGGAAAAACTTTCTTACAAGGAGACATTAATGAGACCCAATGCTCTGGTGGTAAAAGTTTTCAACGAATCAAGGAGGATTGTTATTGGTGAAGTGGACCTACCAATACAAATCAGCTTGCACGTCTTCCAGATAACCTTCTAGGTTATGGACATAAATCCAACTTACAATTGTTTGCTAGGAAGAATGTGGATACATGTCACTGGTGCAGTTACAACCATTTTGCACCAGAAGACGAAATTTATGGTCAAGGGTAAGTTGATCATTGTATTTAGAGAGGAAGACTTGTTGGTTATCCATTTATCTTTATTCTGGTACATAGAAGTTGGTGTAGAAGCTTTAGAAACCTCTTTCCAAGCCCTTGATATTGCGAACATTGTAATCATGGGGGAAAAGGACCATGTTTCAAGTGCAAGCTCATCATTCGCTTCTCTAAAAAATGCAAAGATGAAGTTGGAAAGAGGTAACCCTGAAGTTTGGGACGACTTGTTAATATCTCTGAAAAGAAAGACCGCTACGAATTAGGGTATGTGCCTCCCTTGGAGAGAGAAACCCAGGTTCCTGCCAAGACTAACATCTGAATCTTTCAAGAAGTGTTTTATAGTGATGGCTTCATTCACGACAATTAAATAGTCATTGTAGAAGATGATATAACGAAAATCGAAACACCAAGCTTGGTGTACCATTGTGCTGCCAATACAACTTTGGATAACTGGAAAGCCACTTAGATACCTGAGATCTTTCATATTTCAAAGTAGTTCATTTTTTTCAAATCCTTTTGCTCTGCCCAAGGCCTAAGAATCTTATGTGAGGCATTTTTTTCAAATCATGATTATCATCATTAATAAAAATGTTTTATTATTCAATCATCTTTTTCATTTATTCGTGTCTTTTAATAAAATGGCTACCTTTTCTAGAAACACCTTTATTTTTGCATTTTTTTTTATTTTGGTCTTCTTTTTTCTAAAAAATATCATCATAAAATCACTTAGAATAATAAATGAACCTATTGAATCTAATAATGCTACAATCCTCATAACTTTAAGTTTCCCATTAGTCAAGATGAAGAAAAGTGTAAGGACGATTGTGATCTTCTTGAGGAACTACCAAGGCTGCTCGAGCACAAGTCCAAAGCCATTAAGTTGCATCAAGAACTGGTAGAAGGGATCAACTTGGGCATAGAGCAAGAGAAAAAGGAAGTCAATATCGGAACATCTCTAGAAGCAAGTGTCCAAGAGAGGTTGGTTAAGCTAATGTATGAGTATGTGGATGTGTTTGCATGGTCATATCAAGATATGCTTGGATTAGACACATATATTGTTGAGCATAAATTACCACTTTGGCCACAATACCCGTCAGCGACGCAAAAATTGAGAAGAACTATGTTTGACATATCTATCAAGATTCGAGAAGAAGTCAAAAGGCAGTTTGATGTAAGAATCCCGGTAGTGGCCAAGTATCTTCAATGGGTTACCAATACCGTGTTTGTTTCAAAGAAGGATGGTAAACTGTGAATGTGTATTGACTACGTGGATTTGAATAAAGCATGTCCAAAGGACGATTTCCCGCTACCACATGTTGATGTATTGGTAGGTAACACTGGTAAATTCTCATTATTCTCCCTCATGGACGAATTCTTCGGTTATAACCAAATTAAGTTGCCCCCAAAAGATATGGAAAAGACCATGTTCATCACCCCATGGAGAACATTTTACTATAAGGTAATGCACTTCGTTCTAAAGAACGCTGGGGCAACCTATCAGAAAGCGATGATCACCCTTTTCCATGACATGACGCACAAAGAGATTTAAGTGTGTGTCAATGACATGATTGCCAAATCTCATAGTGAAAAGGGTCATATGGGCCATTTACAAAAATTGTTCGAGCGCTTAAGAAAATTCAGGGTGCAATTAAACTCTGCCAAGTGCACATTTGGTGTCAAATCTAGAAAATTGCTTGGATTCATCGTTAGCCAACGGGGAATTGAAGTGGATCCTGACAAAGTTAGAGCATTACAAGAAATACCCACTCCACAAACTTAATAGGAAGTCATAGGATTGATGGGAAAATTGAATTACATTTCCAGGTTCATTTCTCACGTGACGACTACTTGTGAACCAATCTTCAAATTACTTCAAAAAGACCATGCAATTGAATGGAATGAAGATTGCCAAGGGGAAATTGAGAAGAATAAACACTATTTCAAGAGCCTCTTATCTTGATTCCACATCTCCTAGGCAAACCACTCGTAATGTACTTAACATACTTGATGGGTCGATGAGATGTGTGCTAGGGTAACATGATGAGACCGAACGAAAAGAGCACGCCACCTATTATCTGAGTAAAAAGTTCATTAATTGTGAAACAAGATACTCAATGCTCTAGAAAACTTGGTATGCATTAGCATGGGTTTCTCGTCACTTGAGGCAATACATGTTGACTCATACCACTTGGTTAATATCCAAAATGGATCCAATCAAGTACATTTTTGAGAAGCTCGTCCTAACTGAGAGGATAGCTCGTTGGCAGATGTTGTTGTATAAATATGATATTCAGTATATCACTTAGAAAGCTATAAAAGGCAATGTGTTATACCAGTACCTCGCGCACCAACCAATGGAAAACTACCAACCCATGTAGTTTGAATTCCCTGATAAAGACATCATGGTCCTGAATGACGTAAAAGTCATAGTGCCGATAACACAAACTTGGGAGATTTTAATATGATATGCCCATGAACCTCTTTTTATAAGGATATGAAGTTCAAAGGATAACTTCCAACCAAACAAGAAATAGGGTTTATATTGGTTATCCCCCAAACCAAACCAATATTTTCCACGGGCTAATCTTAAACCAAGATAGATTTTTACACTGGCTATCCTCCGAATTGAGATGGAGTTTCGAGTTGGCTATCCTTCAAATTAAACCGGGGTTTTGCACGAGTTTACCTCGAACCGAGATGAGATTTTATGCAGGCTAATCTCGAACTGATTGATCTTTTAGATCGAGTTAAACTAAAGAATCATTGTGAAGATTTTGCTGGTTGATTAATGATGCATATGTCTTGGTTGTCAAAATCATCAGGAACAACCGAGATATTGGTGCAGAAAGGCTCAACCAACAAAAGCGCGTAAGGTCGTGATAGAATGTTGCGAGTGAATGGTGTAAACGAGAAAAAAGGATCATAAATGGTGCAAATCAACGGCGGAACGGGTTGTGCGATAGTTTTATCATTGCTGTCATATCCCAATTTTACCCTTCATTCAATAAATCAATACATACATCATGACATTTGAATCATTTATATAGCATCACATGCATTTCATCTTGCATAATTCCTAAAATGTTGACCATAATAAATTTTCGAATTTACAAACAAACCAGTTGAACTGATTCTCAATGTACGTGAAATTAACTGGTGACAAATTTAAAAATCGAGCTTGTAGTAGTCAATTTTATAGATCTACGGTTCACGTAGTTTAACCTGGCGTACTCGTTTTATTTTTTGACTACTTTTTCAGTCGCATTTTAAACAGTCTGAGCCTTTTAACCAGTCATATTTTATTTCAAAATTTGATCAAAACATGTATGTTTCCAATAAGTTTATTTTGTGCTGATCATTTTTGTGCATTCATTTTAACTTTCGAGCACTTTTGCGCCCGATTTTTATTCATTTTAAATCTTTTTATTTTTATTCTTTTGTCAAATGGTCCAGAAAAATTAAATAGAATTATTCATATTTTCATTTTGATTTTATCATGTTTATTTAAAAATATATTAATTTTATTTGATTTAATTGATTTAATCTCATTTAAATCACTTAAAGCATCTTAAAGGGGCAACTTTATCATTTTAAATTAATTATGTTTCTCTGTATTGATCCTGACTATCAAATCCAAGTTGATCAATGGTCCACATTGGCTATCTATGTGATCATCTTTTGACCAATTAGAAAAATTACATTTTAAAATAACAAAAGAAAAAAAGGAAATATTGTTAGAAACTCTCCACTTAAGAGCTGACATGTGGCCCTTCATACTATCCTCACTCAGTGTACAATATAAAACAAAGGCAGGAATAATGCTTTCAAAAAGGTGGACTTTCTCCCCACTCAGCTAGCACACTAACGTCTCTCTCACCTCCCTTATACACATGACATGTACCTGTAGCGGTAAATTCATGACCATTAAACTATGGATAAACTTAACGTTAATAAAACCAAAGTCGCCACCGTGCTTTTATTGTTTCCAAAGGAAAATAGAAAAGTACGAACAAAACCCAAAGATAAGAAGTTTTCAAATCAAAACTAATAAAATGCCAGAGATTATAGGTAAGGGGCTTGGTTACATAGAGGGAAGGTGTTAGCACCCAAAGTGTCCTAGGTACTCCTAGGGAGCCCTTTTTTTATGTGTACATGTGTTTTTGGTATAAATGATGTTTGATAAAATATAGAGTGTGGGGATAAGAAAAGAATTCATTGATTATATTTTGTGTTTGACAAGACCTTTAGTCTTATGCCTACGTACCAACATAAAAATGAGGGATTGAAACCCAATAGTTCGTGGTAAAAATTTCAAAGAAGTTGGTGAATTAATTTTAACAAAAGTTTAAGTAAAAAGAGCACAAAAGGCCAAAGGTTTGAATGAGGTTGTTAGTTCTTTTTGTCTTTTGAAATTTAAGTCAATATGGTTAAGTTTATTTACAAGTTTGATTTAAGAAGAAAAAAAAGCTTGAAAATTCATTGGCATAAGGCCAAAGTTTCTAATCATTAAAACATGTCTAAGTTTGAAATCACAAGCAAATAAAGTTTTTGTAAAGAGAGAGATTTTGAAATTTAAGAAGTGGGAGGAGATGAAGAGGCTATCCTAAGCACAAATTTAAAAGTTGAAAGTTGAAAAGGTCTGACCAATGGGATGCAATCCAACCGACAAGAATGTCATATAGAAACCCATTTTCCTTTGGACTTTAATCAAGCAATGGTCAATAAACAATGAGCAATATCCAGACATCATGAAGATCAAGGCATCAAATAAAGATAACCACATCCAAGCAGACATTCCAATAGCTAGTAGTCTTCATTGCCTTCCAATGTAGCAGATGAAATATTCCTTGATCCACTCAGAACAAAACATCAGACATCATCATAACAAAAATAACATTTTAAGCACAGAGACAAAGTAGCAGATGAACCAAAGAGATCCAATTTCTTGCATCAGATGAAAGTTATAAAGGATAGCTCAGTCTCAGATGTTGGCATTGGCCAAGTCCTTTAGCACAAGGAAAGTTGCCTAATTCTAAGTTCAAAAGCTCATATCAAATTCCAACAGTCCTCCAAATGTTTTTTTAGGATTTTTGTTGTTATTAGGTGTTTTAAGGTCCTAAGACCACAAACAAAATCAAAATACATAAACAATATATACAATCACTAGATATGGCTCAAGTGAGCAAAGTGAAAATGACTTGAAACATAAACAAGTTATATGAAATGTAAATGGCAATGGATGATAAATGACTGAAATTTAAATTGCATAACTGTAAATGACTTGAAAGTAAAACAATACTAATAAGAGTTAATCAAATGTTAGTCAAAAGTTAGTCAAGTGTTAGTGATGATTTTTAATTGATTAAGTCATTCTTTGGAGAACACTCAACCATTCATTCACAAGTATGAATCCTTAAACCAATACATCTTCCATGAGAAGGGCTCCAACTTGGATAATTCAACAAGTATGCCACTAGCTTCCATGAAAGGAAAAAGGTCAAGTCTCCACACAATGTCATGAAGAATGGGAGACTTACATTCTCACTTACTAGAATGTTATGCCTTGAGGGTCGTATTTAGCTCTATGTTAAGCAATCATAATTGGACTTATGTAGAAATAACAACTATCTGAGGTTGGGAAATAAAAATATAGGTGTTAATCCATGTTAGAGATTTGGTACCAAGAACCAAACTCCTAAAGCATACCACACACTAAAAGAAAATAGGAAGGACATATCTCAGTCACACTTATATTAATTCATCTGACACAAGGTCATTGATGAATCAATTAGCCTTTAGACATTAGAGATTTCATTGGTCAAATGGGGGAATGGGGAAGAATATGGATGAAGATGAAGAGGGAGGGGAAGATAGAAACAGAAATTGATCATGGGAGGAATTTCATCAAATCAAAATCATCTATTCATTTTGGGAGATGAAATGTACATTTCATCAATCCCCTAAATCCAATGGTTTTGATCTAACAAAAGCCAGATCAACCTTGACCAAAGCCTAAACAGAAAGTCAAACATCACAAGACCATAAAAATGGCTCAACATAATTTTTAAACATTTAATCAATTAAAAGTCACATTAAAAATTAATTAAAATACATTTTAATTTGGTCAAATGATCAAATCCCTTCAAAACACTAAATAAATGGCCAAGGGATTTATCCTAGGTCAAACAAGGTCAAAGGACCTTAGACAAAAAATTTCATGATTTTTAAAAAGTGAAAAGTATTTTTAAACAATTAAAAATTTGCATAAAAACATTTAATTCATGAAAAATACAAAAAGTAATCCAAAAAGTAATTTTAATTCAGAATATGAAAGATAAAAATATTTAAATATTTTTGGTGAAAGTCCCATATTTTTTTGATTAAAAATGAAATTTCTATGAATTAAATAAAATAAGTGGATTAAATGGAAATTCAGAAAATACAAAAAAACAAGGGCCATCAGATCTCCCTCATTAATTGAGGTGGCATATTTGATGGCCACGAGCGCGCTATCCACCATAGACCAAAGTCAAAGTGCTACAAACGTGGTAATCAACATGGACGCTCAAGATTAAAACATTTGAATCAAATCAGGAGGTTGGGAACACGCCAACACACCACCGAAGCTAGCGTTCCGGTCATCTTCTCCGGTGAACCTGACCAGACTGGATGACCATCAACCATCATCAAAATGAAAAACAAGGACATGATTTTAAAGAAAAAATGCTCAGAAGCTCGAATCTGGCCTCAATTTTCTCCAATTCCAAGCATATCGAAAGATACAGGGATTTGAATTTTGAGGATCATGAACAGAGTTCATTCGATTTGACCTCAAAGCAACTCAATCTTGTTGTTTACATTGGTAGGACTTCAGCCAACCAAAATTTAATTGAAATGATAGAGAATTGAGAGAGGATCGAAGAGAGAAAGTTTGACAAATTTCACCTTCTGTTTGCAGTGATGAAGCTCGATCTGGATCTCAATTGGCTTGGGCTTGCTTCTACTTGATTGCAGGAGGTGAAATGAGAGCTCAAATGGCTTGGATTCTTGGAGTTTCAACTTCAAAACAGAAGTGGAATTGAAACTCAATTTTCAAATGAAAACCTTCAAGATTATCCTTTAGTGGAGGTGGGAAGGTTGCAGGATCAAAGCTTGGGCAAGGTCCCCTCATTCTGAGTAGTAAGGCATGTATTTATGGGCTTGGCATTTGATTTTCACACACTTCCATTCAAATGCCAAAATAGTAATTCAAGTGTGAATTCTTGCATGGGCGTGTGATAGGCCCATGAGATGATGTAATCAGGTACAAAACTGATCATGAGTAATGTTGAAAGTCTAACGTGAGGCCATGAATTTGTAATTGAGAGGTGATAATGAGATTCATCCAAATGGAACCATGAAGAGTAACCATGCGCAAGTCATTCAAACTTTGTCCAAATGAAGTGATTTTGGACTCTTTAGAAAGGTGTCGTAAAGGGGAAAAAAATTTCATGTTGAATAATTTTCAATTTGAATCTTGTATCATGATGAATTTTGAGGTGGAAGTTTGAGAAATCAAACATAAACGAAATTTTTCTGAGTACCAAGTCAAATATTCACTTCTTCCACCTTGAATAACTTTTGCTATGAGCTTCAAATGGAAAACGTTCCTTCATAAAAGTTGTATCCATTTCAATCCTCTTCAATTTGGTCACAAATTTGACCTCATTTGGATTTGGCATCAAGGAGTTATGCATTTTAGAAGTTGAGGAAAATTGCTTGTTCAATGGTAATGGCCCAAAATGACCTATAATGTTTCCTCTTGGCACATGCCCTTGCAAGTTGAATTTGACATTTATCAAAGAATAAAAGTTAGATAGTATATATTGAAATTGATAATTAAACTTTTATGGCCTTCATCTCATAAAAATTGAGTAAGTTATGGTCCTTGGAAGTTGACCTTCTAACTAGGGCAGTAACAAAATGACCTATAATCGTTCACCATAAAAAATGACTTTCCAAGCAAAAATAGATATTGACCTCAACATGAAAGTTGTTTAAAATGTCATAAGGAGTAACTTTTCTCTTGGAATCATTTTCATATGACAAAAATTGTAGGAGATAGGGTCTAGGGAACCCTTGTTATGACTAGTTGACTTTCTCTGGTCAACCACCTTGAACCTACTCGCAAAGTTGAAGTTATCTTGACCTTTTGGACTAATGGAGGACCATAAATGTATAATATGATGTGAAATGAAGTATACCTTGATATATTGGACCCATTATTGAAGAAACTTATTGAGGAAGTCACACAAGATGCCTAGATGAATTAGGGCTTCCAAGGCAAACAAGCTTCAAACTCTTGATGATTTCTGGATTCAAATGATAAATGAAGAATATGGGGGATCCATACATGATTTATAGATCCATTGTGAACCATTCCTTGATTGATCTCTTGCATTGAGGGTTTCAAACCCTAGTTGTGATCTTGATGAGGCATGGGTGGATGCGTACACTACCTACAAAAGAAGTAAAGTTATACATAGACATATTTTTGGTGTTTTGTTTAGTAAACAAATAAAAAAAAGTATGATACCATCAAATGTTCTTGGTGATCCCTCCCAATACAAACCCAATGAATGAGGGGTAAGGAGGATGCTAAGGTGTGATCCTAAAGCCAATGTATGTGATGAGATAGCATGAGGTATCTTAGGGTTAAAATTGGGGTCTTACAGTACCCCCATAATAAAAAGTATCTCTGATTGGATATAAAAAGAAGAAAAAATATCCATTCGCTCTTCCACAAGTGGCATGCCAGTCCCCATTAAAAAATCTTCAAACATCTCTCATCGAATTCAAAAAGGTGATTTCACATAACACCTTCTAATTTCCACACAACTTCCTCATCATTATGAATCTTCTTCATCCTAAAACAAATCATCACCTCCTTCATAAACTAACATCAACATACTCCCTCATCACATACACACAGTAACCGCTCCCTCCACCTTCAAAACCCCATCACCATAATACACCACCATTCATCTCCTTAAACACAAAAAATCAATCACTTCACTATTACTCTTCTTAACCATCCCACTTAACCTCTCCACCATAAACAACCATAAACCTCAATCACAAAACATCTTTAACCTCTAAAAACATCATATATCACATACACCTTAACCACCACAACTCTCTTTCTTTGAATCACCAAACAACAACAACAACAAAACCACTCTCACATAACCATTCCTGCAAACAACATATCAACAATAACAAAAATCTGCAAAAAAAAAAAAGAATAAGAAGAAACCAGAGCACACACATATCCAGCCTCCGACTGCTACACATCGATAATCCATCGCGTAACCACTATCACGACAACTCATTCCAACTCACCACCCAAAAAAATACACCCACATAACATCCCCCCCTCTCTCTCTCATTAGAACTTTTATTTTTCTGCAAATGTAAAAAGGTAAAAGCTAAACTACTTCCACCTTATCACAACAATACCTCACCACCTTAAACCACCATGAAAGACAACGAACCACCACTACCTTCATCTCATACCACCACTACAACACCAATCATTACCCACGGTCAACCAAATCCAAAATGCAGCCGCCATAACAACATCACATACCATTCACCTCTTTTCGAATATCTCATTTGCTCACGAAAGACGACTCACCATGAAATAACTCTGATCTACAACCACCATGAAATCTCACCTCATTCGATAGCCTATCTTTCTTTTATGCTTGATGTTTGTGTGCGTGTTGAAGTTTTGATGAATTTGGTTTACTGTTTAAATTTATTTTTGAAAGAGAAAGGACAAATCGAATATTGGTGAGAGATTTTTTCTCTGAAAAATGTTGAGATGTGTTGACAAGAACCAATGCATTGTAAGAGAGAAAGAGTATCATGGAAATATTTTCTTTTTTTAAGAAAAATTTATGTCATACCCTAACATTTTCCCTCTCTGTTTTCATTTTTTATCTGACTTTTGATTTGAGATTCATCTACACTCTTCATGCTAAATACACATGCATCATTCATTCATGTTAGCACTTTCAGATAATCATCATAGATTTAAAGTTTGTGGTTATTTATACCTAACAAGAGCTAGGTTTTGCTTGAGGATCAAGCCCTAGGTAATATGGAAAGCCCATCATATGGAATCAAAGGGTGAAACCCAATTTTCTTGTTGCTTGGGACCTTGGTTCATGGATGTTGCATCATGGTGTTAAATCAAGGGGTGAAACCCTGGTTTCTTGTTACTTCGGGACCTTGGTTCATGGAGACTGCAATCATGGTATTTTGCTATGCATAAAATCCTAACTCTTGGTCCTTGGTACTCACGGATCATGTGGTTTGCCTTATGAGTTTGGGCTTGATCTTTAAAACCTAATCTTAGGATCATTTGATTGGGAATTGATTATGGAACGTCTTGCTTGGTTTGAGGTCTTTGATTGGTTGGTTTGCATCTTGAAACCCTAATCAGAGATGCTTGACATTTGGGGAATATGGTTTGTCTTTGGATCTTGTGATTGGCTGAAACCCTAGTTCATCGGAGTGTGGTTCTTGATCATTATGGTATGCATCATCAATCATCAAGAGTGCTATTGTTCTTAGGAATCATTCAATAAGTTGTCCATTGGATTTACATGCCTACATGCTTGATGATTCATCTGATCTAAGGCCTTGTCCAAGCTTTCATTTAAGTGACGTTGCATTCTATTTACCATTCACGTCCATTGATTATAGATCTATGGTGCATTCAAGTCCATGGATCCATGCTTCATAGTTCATTGGCTCATGATCTATCATACATTCCTAGTCCATTTATTTCATGTTTCATGGTGCATTCTTGGTCCATTGGCTCATGGTTCATTATACATTATTAGTCCATTAACCTTTGATTCAAGGTGCATTCATAGTCCACTTGTTCTTGATTTATAACACTTATGCCTAGTCAATTGGTTCATGTGTCATCACACATTCATAGTCTTTTAGTTCAAGTGTTCTAGTTCTCATTCCTAATCCATTAGTCCATTTAAATATCATATTTCTTTCATATCAAGATTGATTAAAACATGGATTTTTGGAGGGAAAATGGTAACTTAGAAAATAAGGCATTATTTCTGACCAGTCATCATTTTCACTATATTTTCGTTGCTTATCCGACAAGAAACCAAGGATTTTGAGACACTGTGTACGCATTATGGTACCTTTAAAGTTAATTTTCATTCCCGTAAGTTATTTAAGCAATTTTATTAATTGTCAGTTTTATTTTATATTTTCGTGATTTTACGCGTAGGATGTCTGTGTTTTTGTCCAACAGGTCCAGGTGGAAGAACCGAGGAACTCAGAGTGAGACAATGCGGAATTCCGGAAAGCAAAGGAATGGAAAAATCCCGGTACAAGAGGCCTGACATGGCCACCCGTGTCACTTGACACGGGCCGTGTCAGGCAGAAGGAGAATGAAGCAAAAAACAGTAGCCTGACACGGCCCGTGTCAGGCCTTATCCCATACCGTGTCAAGCCCCATGGGCGTGTCTAGCGAAGCAGTGAGCTGACACAGCCACCCGTGTCAGCTGACACGGGCCGTGTCAACCCAAGCCCAAAATTTTCCCTTTTCATCGGACTTTTGATTATCGGGCTTGCAGAGAGATTTTTGGACATGTCCACCTATTGCTTAGAATTTTCACTATATAAGAGAACCTTCTACCAAAGAAAAGATCATCTCAGAACAAGGAAAAAATACAGTATTGTGAAGCAATCAAGTATTACAGAGAGCAAGGCATTCAGAGAGCTGAAGGTTTTCATGAGCGGAAGCAATTGAAGATCAAAGTCATCCAATTACTTGTAATGTGTAATTTTTATCTTGCATTTGTTTTAAACAATATGAGTAGCTAAACCCCCCAATGCTAGGGGGTGCCCCTGATTTAGAATTGTAACGAATTTGAGTATACTTTTGCATTTATAATATTATTCTTACGGTAACCTTTTGATGTGTTTAATGCTTTCTCTTTCGGATCAATCGAGATTGTTTTGTGGTTATCAATTAGGCTGGACCTCCATTGATAAGGTTTTCATAAGGTTACTCTACAGTAGATATCACCTAGGACTAGGGATACCCTGTATGAACCAAAGTGTTCTTGATATAATAAAGCTTAACTTTACCTTAATTGCCTATGGACATAGAAATTAGGGTCGATTGATTAAAGGTTTTCTCACTAAGAACTTGGGAGAAAATACCCTTGATAACTAGTAGTAATTGATATTTGTTGATGCAATACTGACTCAGAGTTGTTACAGGGATAAATCATACACCTTCCCTAGCATTGTTCCTCTTACCCTGCAAACCCTTATTTTCATCCTTATTTGCCTTTGCGTTTATTTTCATAATTTTGAATCTAAAAACCCAAATCATACTTTTTGTTTAATTGAATGATAATTTGAACTCGATATTAGCGTGCAGTCTTTGAGATCGACATTCTGGGAATTTACCCGTTATTACTACAATAGACAAAAATAATACACTTGCTATTTTTCCGATCAAGTTTTTGGCGTCGTTGCCGGGGACTGCCAAAATATAGAGTTTAGTTTTTAGTTCAATTAAAATTTTGTTGCTCTGCAATAAAATTATTTTTTTGTCATTTATATAATTTAATTCACTAATTTGTGCATGCGAGGAGAGCCCTCAGCAAAATTTCTTTTTGACGCAGAAATCAAGAGAACCTTTCGACGGAGAGGTAGAAACATTAGATTGGATTCCAAAGGAGAAGTTCCCTCCGATCACTCAGATTCAGAAAAAGAAACTATGGCTGAAATTCCTCCAGTTCCACCGCTTCCACCTCCGGAAAGACTCCTAGGTGACTATGGAGGTGCAAATGCGTCAGGTGGTAGATTGACCATTGTCAACCAATAGGTGAATGTGACGAACTTTCAACTGCATCCTAGCAAAATCAGTCAACTGGAGAGAAAATATTTCACCGGAAAGGTTAATGAAGATGCCAACAAGCACCTGCAGAGATTCCTGACCATGAGTACTACTTTGAAAATTGATGGTCATACTAATGAAGCAAAGAAGTTAAGAATGTTCCCATTCACCTTATCTGAAGAGGCGGAAGAGTGGTTCTACTCTCTTCCATCTGGCAGTATTACATCATGGGAAGATATGGAAATAACTTTCTTAAATGAGTATTTTTCCGCATCAGTATTTCTAAGAAAAAGGTATGAAATCTTGAACTTCAGACAGAAAGATGGTGAGTCTTTGGGAGATACCTACAAAAGATTCAAAAGAGTCTTGGTAGCATGCCCAACTCATAATATGGACCAGACTGAACAAATGTAGATGTTTGTGAATGAGCTAAAAATAAAGACAAAACATTTAATTGATACAACAGTCGGTGGCTCAACAAATTTCTCAACAGCCACCGATATTAAAAGTATCATTGAAGCGATAGCCGCAAATGAGCATCTAGAATTATATGATAGGTGTACAAGCAAACCTGAAGGAGTCATTAACTTAAAATTAGAAGCAAATAAAATCTGTTTGGAAGATACAGTCGCTGCTGAAGTAGAGAAGAAATTGAAAGCAATGAATATAGGTACTCAACAGGTAGCTCAAATTCAACCTGCTCAGACCATCACGTGTGAAATCTATAATGGACCTCACCATACTGTATATTGCTTTGCAAATCCTCAACAAATTGAAGAGATAAAATTCTTAAATCAGAACAACCCCTACTCTAACACTTATAATCCAGGTTGGAAGAATCATCCAAACTTCTCCTGGAAAGATCAGAAAGGGAATGTTCCACAACAAGGTCAAGGTCAATATCAGACTCAATATCAACAACACCAAGCTCCAAGGAAAACAGACTGGGAGATTGCCATTGAAAACATGACAGCTCAAAATAGACAATTTGAAGAAGAGACGAGAAACAATCATAAAAACAACATCGCCTCTCTTAAGAACCCTTAAGTTCAGCTGGGGCAGATAGCACAACAACTAGCAAGTTCTCGAACACCAGGTTCCTTACCAAGTGAAACAGTTCAAAATCCGAGAGGTCAAAAGAATATTAATACTGTCACGACAAAAAATAAAAAGGCTGCTAAAAAGAAAAAAATTATATCACCGGGCGAGCCGACTGAAGAGGAAATTACAAAGGAGACTAAACCAGTGATTAAGTTGCCATACCCTCAGAGAGTGACAAAGAAGGAACCAAGCGAGTCAGACTTGGAGAAATTCATGACAATGTTTAAAAAGGTTGAGGGCCATATGTCTTTGTTTGAAGCACTCAAAAGAATGCCCATGTACAAGAAATTCATAGAAGAGGTAATGGCTGAAAAGAAACCAACAACAGAAGAACAGGTAGCCTGGAAGGAAAAGTATAATGCAAATTTACGGGAGTAGAAAATTCCAAACAAATAGAATGACCCTGGAACGGTAACAGTACCATGCATAATTAAAGGAAGAACCTTTAAAAGGGCACTAATAGATTTTGGAGCTAGTGTGAGTTTGATGCCATTATCAATCTATCACAGGTTGGGTATTAAAAATGTCAGTGATACATAGACAAATTTGAAGTTTGCAAATCACTCGAGATAGGATGCATATGGTATAACATAATACGTACTGGTAACAATAGAGGACTTGAGTTTTCCGGTTGATTTTGTAATCCTAGACATGCCTGAAGATGATGAGGCACCCATCATTCTGGGTCGACCTTTCATGCAGACAAGTCGATGCAATCTCAACATGGACCAGGGCACATTAGCCTTGAAAGCTCACGACAAAGAGATAACATTGAATGCTATTGAAGACCAGGAGCTAGAGGAAGATATAGAATCTCACTATCAAGTAGGCGTAATCAGGACAGAGGCGAGAAGGCAAAGTAATATGCCAACATCAGAGAAAGATGCAGGAAGGCCCTCTCGACTCTCATCACTTCCATTAGCCACCCTGAATGGAAAGACTCCCATCTCCATTCCAAAAACCAAGAAAAAGAGAAAACATGGTTAGGAGATGAAGGTTAAAAAGGACTTGTGGCACAAAGGAATCCATACGGATGAAAGAGACAGCTTCCTAGTTTTGGACAAGAGGTGCAACAAGGTTTGGAGGCTGAAGTACCCCCCGTAGCAAGGGGGATGAACCGTCGAGCCACGCGACGTTAAACGAAGCGCTTTGTGGGAGGCAACCCACACGTTACTAGTTCTAATTATTGTTTGTGTTTGCTTATTATTTTAGGTTTGCATAGTGCCTTTCATAAAATGGAAAAGGTACTCACATGGAAAAGGTTGAAAATTTTGAATTTCGTGTGGTCATGTTGCACTTTCTGTCCCATCCCCCCCAGTGGGGCACTGTGAGTCACCCTCCTTCTATATTATTATAAAACATTGAGGTCAATGTTTAGTTCAAGTGTGGGGGAGGTTTTCCTATGCTTTTTACATTTATTTTTATTTTGTTTTATGTTTTATTTGATTAGTTACCAATTTTTACCATTAACATTTGGTTTATTTTTACTGTCAGGTATCATGTGTTGCATGTATTTCAGGTTCTTGGTATTACAGTTGGATGAGGTAATGATAAATAGCGGTAATAGATGAAATGATCACTCCACTTACTATTGCTTGTTGCAAAGGATCTTCCCAGAAATTCGATACTGCTGAAGAAAAGATCGGACGCAATTTCTAAAGCTCAACTAAAGTAGGTCCCCTATGCATTCCGAGTTTAGTAAGAAGCCGCACCATACTCGAAGTACTGTGGATGCTATCAAGCTTTACCTAACATGGTGAGTACATAAAAAGCCAAACACATTTGTCATCATGAGCGATATTCAGGTATGTCTTATCACTCTGACTTTGCATAGGTTCTTTGGGTGTTTCACTGCATGTATGCACACACTGAGGCATGTTGTTTGATTATAGCCCTGAGCCTTTCTAGCCATCCCATTAATATTATCCTTTGTTAATCCCATTTGAGTCTGTACCCTTTGTTTGTCTAACCACATAAATGTAACCCGCGACCCAAAACACTTCCTTACCCTGTTCAGAGTCAATGTGATGTCATTAAGCTGTGTTAAATTCTAAGTTTGGGGTAAACCCCATAAGTATAAAAAACCAAGGTGAGTACGAAAAAAGAAGAAGAAGAAAAAACGACCATCAAAACTTTGAGAAAACAAAATATAGTCGATGGTTCAAAAGAAGCACTCACCGAAGGAAGAACACTCAGTTGGAAAAAAAGAGAGAATATCAAAGAAAAACTAAGCAATTGAAAAAGAAAAGAATAAAACACAGTGAAAAAAATATGAACACTGGCTCTGAACCCAAAACCACTTGTTTTCCTTTTTGTTTGTATTTACCACACCATAACCCAAGCCCCGTTACAATCCGAAAGACCTCAAAAAGTGTGTGTTGTGTGTAGTTGATATGAAAGGAGAAATTATTCAAACATATGAGTTGATATTGCATATTCTGAATTGGAAGTGAAAACACTTTAACCCCAAGAGACTTGGTGAGAGTGTGATGTAAGCTGACAGGTGAAGCAGTACCTCGACGAGGAAGTGCGACAGAAAACTCATTAGGAAAAGCATGAACTATAAAAGGGAGAGTGAAGGCGTTGGTGAAAGATCTCAGTAGTATCATGGTAAGAATACAAATTTTGGGAAGTGACACTTTGTCATATAGGACATTACTTGAGGACAAGCAATGAGCTAAGTTTGGGGTTGTGATCAGTCACCATTTCACTATATTTTCATTGCTTATCTGACAAGAAACCAAGGATTTTGAGACACTGTGTACGCATTATGGTACCTTTAAAGTTAATTTTCATTCCCATAAGTTATTTAAGCAATTTTATTAATTGTCAGTTTTATTTTAAATTTTCTTGATTTTACGCGTAGGATGTCTGTGTTTTTGTTCAATAGGTTCAGGTGGAAGAACCGAGGAACTCAGAGTGAGACAATGCGGAATTCTAGAAAGCAAAGGAATCGAAAAATCCCGGTACAGGAGGCCTGACAAGGCCACCCGTGTCACCTGACACGGGCCGTGTCAGGCAGAAGGAGAATGAAGCAAAAAACAGTAGCCTGACACGGCCGACCGTGTCAACTAACTCGGCCCGTGTCAGGCCTTATCCCATACCATGTCAAGCCCCATGGGCGTGTCAAGTGAAGCAGTGAGCTGACACGGTCACCCGTGTCAGCCCAAGCCCAAAAGTTTCCCTTTTCATCGGGCTTTTGATTATCGGGCTTGCAGAGAGATTTTTGGACATGTCCACCTATTGCTTGGAATTTTCACTATATAAGAGAACCGTCTACCAAAGAAAAGATCATCTTGGAACAAGGCAAAAATACAGTATTGTGAAGCAGTCAAGTATTACAGAGAGCAAGGCATTTAGAGAGCTGAAGGTTTTCATGAGCGGGAGCGATTGAAGATCAAAGTCATCCAATTACTTGTAATGTGTAATTTTTTATCTTGCATTTGTTATAAACAATATGAGTAGCTAAACCCCCCAATGCTAGGGGGTGTCCCTGATTTAGAATTGTAACGAATTTGAGTATACTTTTGAATTTATAATATTATTCTTACGGTAACCTTTTGATGTGTTTAATGCTTTCTCTTTCGGATCAATCGAGATTGTTTTGTGGTTACCAATTAGGCTGAACCGTCATTGATAAGGTTTTCATAAGACTACTCTGCAGCAGATATCACCTAGGACTAGGGATACCCTGTATGAACCAAAGTGTTCTTGATATAATAAAGCTTAACTTCACCTTAATTGCCTTTGGACATAGAAATTAAGGTAGATTGATTAAAGGTTTTCTCACCAAGGACTTGGAAGAAAATACCCTTGAGAACTGGTAGTAATTGATATTTATTGATGCAATAGTGACTCAGAGTTGTTACAGGGATAAATCATACACCTTCCCTGACATTGTTCCTCTTATCTTGCAAACCCTTATTTTCATCCTTATTTGCCTTTGCCTTTATTTTCATAATTTTGAATCTAAAAACCCAAATCATACTTTTTGTTTAATTGAATGATAATTTGAACTCAATATTAACGTGCAGTCCTTGAGATCGACATTCGGGGAATTTACCCGTTATTACTTTAATAGGAAAAAATAGTACACTTGCTATTTTTTTGATCAGTTTCTTAGAATCATAAAAAGACTATTTCATTTAAGAGTGTCCATTCATAAGTTGAACCCCATATACTTGCTTAATCACGAAGATAAAGTGCTTTCAGATCCTAAAAAGATAGTCGACTGTACCGTGAATTACTTTCCATTTCTTTTTTCTACTAACTCTATTCTTTTGCAGGATATGATCATGGTGGATGATACCATCCCCCGGTTGGTTAATGACAATATGAACACCATTTTCACATAACTTCTTTCTTTGGATGAGATATGTAACACCCCAATTAAAATAAGATAATTATTTAATTTAAATTAATATTTTTTTTATTAATTTAATTGAATAATTGGAATTTTGGATTATTATTACTATTATTTTGGAATAAAAATTATTGGGATAATTATTTATTGGAAGTATATGTATAAGTTGGAATTAAGGAAAAAGTCCCAATTTGGAGTAAAAAGGTTTTTTACGTGAAAAACAGAGAAAACGATCGTGAAAGAGGAAAAGGGCAAAGGCAGAGCAAGAGGAAGAAGGTGGGAGAAGAGAAGAGCTTGAAGCTTGAGATTCGCCGGATTATTCAGGTAAGGGGGGTTTATCATCGGTTAAAGGGTATTATATGATAATATGCACTGGGTAGTGATAACCATTGTTGTATCTCTGATTAGATTGATGTATGATGAATTTGTGAAATAGTGGATGAATGAAATTGGATGATAATTGAAAGGAATTCGAAGAAATTTAACATCTATGCACATAACAGCCAAATGACGTTCTCCATTATGCCTTCGGCGTTCGCCATTTGGGTTTTTTTTCCAGAATAAGAGCGTTTAACGCTAATGGCGTTCGCCATTAGCCTAATGGCGTTCGCCATATCAGTTTGACAGACAGTTTTTCCAGAATGAGAGCGTGTAACGCTAATGGCGTTCGCCATTAGCCTAATGGCGTTCGCCATATCAGTTTGAAGGACAGATTTCGCGTTTTAAACTCCCAGATGTGATATCGTGGTAATGTTGTTGTTGTTTTGTTGGGTCTTGAGTAGTATAGGTATTAGTAGAGTGTGCTAATACTGTTTTTGATTATGTGGCATGATATGATATGCCGTTGTGATAAAACGTGTTAATGATGTGTGATGCTATGCATGATGCTGTGAATGTATTAATTATGTATGCATTGTGAATAGACTGCTTTGTGGCTTAGAGTGTGAGCATGTGTCTATTCTTGAAATTGTTGTTGATGTTGCATTTGCTAGGTAGCTAATTCCCATGGTGAGGAATTAGTGAGTTAGTCATTATTGGACTGTTGTTGATTGTTTGCATGCTAGGTGATTAGCGTGCATAGCATGGCCCTTGAGGGGTGGTAGCTAATTCCCGTGGTGAGGAATTAGTGAGTGAGTCACTAGGTCTCAAATGAGTGGGACTAGTTGGACTTGGTAGCCGTGCCTGGATTTGGACGGTGAGGTGAACTATATGTTCACAAATAGTCGGTACCGCATGCATGGAGTCTCATTGCATAATTTATATATAGCGTATAGTATGAATGGATGTATTCCAGTATTATACGTGTGTTGTGTGTTATGTTGATGTTGAGTATGATCGAGTTGATATTGCTGTTGCTGAATGGGAAATCTGATTGGGTGTTGAAATGTGTTAAATTACTTAACATTGCATGATATTTTATAATACTTATTATATTGATTGAGGAACTCACCCTTACAACTATTTTTCAGGTAACGAGCAGTGATTGAGTAGAAGCTAGTGCTTGGAGTCTAGTGTAGTCTCCTTAGTGGGTCATGCTCTGATAGATGTAACATCGGGACGGGATGTCTTAAATGTTTTATTGTTGGTTGTGAACCATTTTGCATGTAATATGTTACATGATGTGAATAATTGAATTGATTTTATCCGCTGCGTATTATGCAGATACTTTATAATTTGGATTAAATAAATGAGCATGACAGGATATTCTGATGATGGTTGTGAAATGATTGTGTGACACCCTTCGGGGCATAATTACTCTGATTGATATGTTGCTATTTTAATTAAATATTTGGGGTATTTTAGAAGGGTGTTACATTAGTGGTATCAGAGCATAGTCGGTCGAGTCGAGTCGTAATTATTCTGTTTCCCTGTACGTGATAGGTGTTGTATAACCCTATCAGTACTTATTGTTTCATCTTGTTAGGTTCTCAGAATAGAGATGGCTGGAAGAAGTAGAGACGATGCTGTGATTGCTGGGGCTCTGGGTATGCTAGCTGGAGTACTTGGGGGAAATCCGAATGTTGTGGGAATGGGAGCTGCTCGTCAACTGAGTGAGTTCCAGAAGAACAATCCTCCAATGTTCAAGGGAGCATACGATCCAGATGGCGCTCAGAAGTGGTTGAAGGAGATCGAGAGGATCTTCCGAGTGACTGAGTGTGCCGATAACCAGAAGGTCAGGCTCGGTACGCATATGCTGTCAGAGGAAGCAGATGATTGGTGGGTTGCTACCCGCACTGAGTTGGAAGCTGCCGGAAGTGCTGAGGTCACTTGGGCGGTGTTCAGAGAGAGATTTCTGAGGAAGTACCTTCCAGAGGAGGTCAGAGGAAGGAGAGAGATAGAGTTCTTAGAATTGAAGCAGGGCAATCGGTCTGTTACTGAGTATGCTGCTAAGTTCACAGAGCTGTCGAAGTATTACATTCCCTATGATGAGGCTACTGGAGAATTTTCAAAATGCGTGAGGTTTGAGAACGGGTTACGTCCCGAGATCAAGCAGGCTATTGGGTATCAGCGGATTAGAGTGTTTTCTAATTTGGTCGACTGTTGCAGAATGTTTGAACGGGATACCAAGGCCAGAGCGGAAAGCTATCAGCAGAGGGTTGATAGGAAAGGCAAGAATCAGAATGATCGTGGGAAACCGTATGCAGCTGGCAAAGGTTTCCAGAGACAGAGTGGGATGAGGAGACCTAGTGGGGGAGACTCCAGTGTCCCTGCCAAATGTTATAGATGTGGTCAGGCTGGACATCGTTTCTATGAGTGTACCAGTGCTGAGAAGAAGTGTTTCAAGTGTGGAAAAGGTGGTCACTTGGCGGCAGAGTGCCGGTTGAAGACTGCGACTTGTTTCAACTGTGGAGAGGTGGGTCATATCAGTCCACGGTGTCCTAAGCCGAAGAAAGAGAATCAGTCGGAAGGCAAGGTCTTTGCTTTATCGGGTTCTGAGACTTCTGCAGATGATCGTTTGACCCGAGGTACGTGTTATATTAATGGCTTTTCTTTCGTAGCTATTATTGACACTGGTGAGACCCATTCCTTTATATCTTTGGATTGTGCTGTGCAACTTAAATTAGAGATATCTGAATGCATGGAAGTATGGTGATTGATACTCCTGCGAAGGGTTCAGTGACTACTACTTCAGTTTGTTTAAATTGTCCTTTGAGTATTTTTGGTAGAGACTTTGGATTGGACCTAGTGTGTCTTCCACTAGTGCAAATTGATGTTATCCTGGGTATGAACTGGTTGGTGTCTAACCGAGTTTATATCAACTGTTTTGATAAGACTGTGATCTTTCCTGAGATTGAGGAAGGAAAGAGTTTGTTTCTATCAGCTAGGCAGGTGAACGAGGAAGTAGCAGATGAGGCAAAGTTGTTTATGCTGTTAGCGACTTTAGAGGCTAAAGATAAATTGGTGATTTGCGATCTAGCCGTGGTGTGTGATTTTCCTGATGTGTTTCCTGAAGAAGTGAACAAATTACCGCCAGAGCGTGAAGTTGAGTTCTCGTTTGATTTGGTACCTGGTACTAGGCCGGTGTCGATGGCTCCATACCGTATGTCTGCTGTTGAGTTAACTGAATTGAAGAGTCAGTTGGAAGATCTGTTGGATAAGAAATTTATTCGTCCGAGGGTGTCACCGTGGGGTGCACCGGTGTGGTTGGTTAGAAGAAGTTAGTTTCCTGGTCATGTGATTTCAAGAGGTGGTGTTGCTGTTGATCCTTCTAAGATAGAAGCGGTATCTCAGTGGGAAGCTCCGAAGTCTGTTGCTGAGATTCGAAGTTTCCTTGGTTTGGCTGGTTATTATAGGAAGTTCATTGAGGGATTTTCTAAGTTGGCGTTACCGTTGACAATGTTGACTAGAAAGGGGCAAGCGTTTGTTTGGGACTCAAATGTGAAGAAGGTTTCCAAGAGTTAAAGAGAAGGTTGACTACTGCTCCTATTCTGATATTACCGAGTCCGTCGGAACCATTGAGGTTTCTGTGATGCGTCATTGTTGGGTTTGGGTGGTGTGTTGATGCAGAATAAGCAGGTTATAGCTTATGCTTCGAGACAACTGAGGGTTCATGAGAGGAACTATCCGACGCACGATTTAGAGTTGGCAGCTGTGGTTTTTGTTCTGAAGTTGTGGAGGCATTACTTGTACGGGTCAAGATTCGAGGTTTTCAGTGACCATAAAAGTTTAAAGTATTTGTTTGATCAGAAAGAGCTGAATATGAGACAGAGGAGATGGTTGGAGTTCTGGAGGATTATGACTTTGGTTTGAACTACCATCCGGGTAAAGAAAACGTAGTGGCTGATGCGTTGAGTCGGAAATCATTGAATATGTCTATGTTAATGGTTAAGGAATTGGATTTAATTGAGCAGTTTAGAGACTTGAGTTTGGTGTGTGAGAGTACTCACAATAGTGTTAAATTGGGAATGTTGAAGTTAACGAGTGGTATTCTGGATGAGATTAGAAAGGGTCAGAAATCCGATGTGCTTTTGGTTGATAAGTTGACTCTAGTGAATCAAGGTCAAGGTGGTGAATTCAGAATTGATGAGAATGGTGTTTTGAAATTTAGTAATCGGGTGTGTATTCCGGATGTTATCGAATTTAAGAAGAGTATTCTTGAGGAAGGACATCGTAGTGGCCTGAGTATTCATCCTGGAGCTACGAAGATGTATCATGATTTGAAAAGGTTATTTTGGTGGCCGAGAATGAAAGAGAAATCGCGAGTTTTGTTTATTCTCGTTTGACTTGTCAGAAGTCAAAGATTGAACATCAGAAGCCGTCTGGGCTAATGCAACCGTTGGCTATTCCAGAGTGGAAGTGGGATAGTATCAGTATGGATTTTGTTTCTGGTTTGCCGAGGACAAATAAGAATTTTGAGGCTATTTGGGTGATTGTTGATAGATTGACAAAATCGGCTCATTTCATTCCGATCAGAATGGATTATCCGTTAGAGAGATTAGCCGAGTTGTATATTGAGAAGATTGTAAGTTTGCATGGTATTCCGTCGAGTATTGTTTCGGACAGAGATCCTAGATTTACATCGAAGTTTTGGGAAGGTTTGCAGAAGGCTTTGGGAACTAAGCTGAGATTGAGTTCTGCATATCATCCGCAGACTGATGGTCAGACTGAGAGGACGATTCAGTCACTAGAGGATCTTTTGAGAGCTTGTGTTTTAGAAAAGAGAGGTGCGTGGGATTGTTATTTACCGTTGATTGAGTTTACCTACAACAATAGTTTTCATTCGAGTATTGGTATGGCACCGTTTGAAGCTTTGTATGGTAGGAGATGTCGGACACCTTTATGTTGGTATGAGTCCGGTGAGAGTGCTGTGGTTGGACCGGAGATTGTTCAACAAACTACGGACAAGATTAAGATGATTCAGGAGAAGATGAGAATTGCTCAGAGTCGACAGAAGAGTTATCATGATAAGAGGAGGAAGTCACTTGAGTTCCAAGAGGGAGATCATGTGTTTCTTCGTGTTACTCCGATAACTGGTGTTGGTCGAGCTTTGAAGTCAAAGAAGTTGACACCTCGATTTATTGGTCCCTATCAGATTTTAGAAAGGATAGGAGAGGTAGCCTATCGTATCGCTTTACCGCCGTCGCTTGCGAATTTGCATGATGTTTTTCATGTGTCTCAGTTGAGGAGATACATTCATGATCCGTCGCATGTAGTCCAAATAGATGATGTACAGGTGAGAGATAACCTGACTGTTGAAACATCACCTATGAGGATCGAGGATCGAGAGTTGAAGCAGTTGCGGGGTAAAGAGATTGCATTGGTGAAGGTAGCTTGGGGAGGACCAGCAGGTGGCAATGTGACCTGGGAACTTGAGAGTCAGATGAAGGAGTCTTATCCGGAGTTGTTCGCTTGAGGTATGTTTTCGAGGACGAAAACTCTTTTAGTGGGGGAGAGTTGTAACACCCCAATTAAAATAAGATAATTATTTAATTTAAATTAATATTTTTTTTATTAATTTAATTGAATAATTGGAATTTTGGATTATTATTACTATTATTTTGGAATAAAAATTATTGGGATAATTATTTATTGGAAGTATATGTATAAGTTGGAATTAAGGAAAAAGTCCCAATTTGGAGTAAAAAGGTTTTTTACGTGAAAAACAGAGAAAACGATCGTGAAAGAGGAAAAGGGCAAAGGCAGAGCAAGAGGAAGAAGGTGGGAGAAGAGAAGAGCTTGAAGCTTGAGATTCGCCGGATTATTCAGGTAAGGGGGGTTTATCATCGGTTAAAGGGTATTATATGATAATATGCACTGGGTAGTGATAACCATTGTTGTATCTCTGATTAGATTGATGTATGATGAATTTGTGAAATAGTGGATGAATGAAATTGGATGATAATTGAAAGGAATTCGAAGAAATTTAACATCTATGCACATAACAGCCAAATGACGTTCTCCATTATGCCTTCGGCGTTCGCCATTTGGGTTTTTTTTCCAGAATAAGAGCGTTTAACGCTAATGGCGTTCGCCATTAGCCTAATGGCGTTCGCCATATCAGTTTGACAGACAGTTTTTCCAGAATGAGAGCGTGTAACGCTAATGGCGTTCGCCATTAGCCTAATGGCGTTCGCCATATCAGTTTGAAGGACAGATTTCGCGTTTTAAACTCCCAGATGTGATATCGTGGTAATGTTGTTGTTGTTTTGTTGGGTCTTGAGTAGTATAGGTATTAGTAGAGTGTGCTAATACTGTTTTTGATTATGTGGCATGATATGATATGCCGTTGTGATAAAACGTGTTAATGATGTGTGATGCTATGCATGATGCTGTGAATGTATTAATTATGTATGCATTGTGAATAGACTGCTTTGTGGCTTAGAGTGTGAGCATGTGTCTATTCTTGAAATTGTTGTTGATGTTGCATTTGCTAGGTAGCTAATTCCCATGGTGAGGAATTAGTGAGTTAGTCATTATTGGACTGTTGTTGATTGTTTGCATGCTAGGTGATTAGCGTGCATAGCATGGCCCTTGAGGGGTGGTAGCTAATTCCCGTGGTGAGGAATTAGTGAGTGAGTCACTAGGTCTCAAATGAGTGGGACTAGTTGGACTTGGTAGCCGTGCCTGGATTTGGACGGTGAGGTGAACTATATGTTCACAAATAGTCGGTACCGCATGCATGGAGTCTCATTGCATAATTTATATATAGCGTATAGTATGAATGGATGTATTCCAGTATTATACGTGTGTTGTGTGTTATGTTGATGTTGAGTATGATCGAGTTGATATTGCTGTTGCTGAATGGGAAATCTGATTGGGTGTTGAAATGTGTTAAATTACTTAACATTGCATGATATTTTATAATACTTATTATATTGATTGAGGAACTCACCCTTACAACTATTTTTCAGGTAACGAGCAGTGATTGAGTAGAAGCTAGTGCTTGGAGTCTAGTGTAGTCTCCTTAGTGGGTCATGCTCTGATAGATGTAACATCGGGACGGGATGTCTTAAATGTTTTATTGTTGGTTGTGAACCATTTTACCTGTAATGTGTTACATGTTTCGAGTGATCGATTTGATCTCTATCCGCTGCGTATTGTGCAATACTTTATGTTTTGAGTTAAATAATGAGCATGACTAAATATTATGTTGAATGGTGTGAAATAATTGTGTGACACCCTGGATTGCATATTACTCTGATTGATATGTTGTTATTTTAATTAAATATTTGGGGTATTTTAGAAGGGTGTTACAAGATAACTATTATAGTTTTTGCTTTGAACAAATATAGTGCGTCGGGTCCAGACAATTTTGGGGCTGTTTTTTATCAATCTTATTGGGATATCATCAAGGTGGACGTTTAGAATGTTGTTATGGATTTTTTCTCTCTTTGGTTGGATTTTTCCTGGTTTTAATTCCAACTATTTTGTGTTAATTCCTAAAATCAAGGGTGATGATGCTTTGGACATTTTTCGTCCCATTTCCATTTCGAATTTCAAATTCAAGCTTATTTCAAAGATCATTGCAGTCAGGCTTGCGAGTTTAGTGTCGTTTCTAGTTCCGCAGAAGCAACGAGGATTTATTCACGGAAGACAAATTCATGACTGTATTGGATTAGCTTCGAAAGCGATAAATTTGTTGGATTCTAAAAATTGGTGTGGTAATGTGGCGCTTAAGGTGGACCTTATTACCAGTCCAAATAATATCATGGTTCCTTCTCATATCATTTCACAGACGACATCCTTATTTTTTACAAAGTTAATTATCCAACATCAAAAATCTCATCTCTATCTTCCAAGCTTATGTGGCAATCTCTGACCAGGTGGTAAACTGTGGTAAATCCTTCATATTCGATGGTTCCATGTCGAATTCCAATCTCAATATCCTTACAGAGCTCTCTAGTTTCCAAAAAGGCTATTCTCCTTTTATGTATCTTGGTGTTCTTTTGTTCGAAGGTAAACCAAAAAAGCTTTTCTTGCAACCTATTGCTGATAAAATTTTAAACAAGTTAGCTTCGTGGAAAGGTTCGTTGCTTTCTTTTGTAGGTAAGACGAAGTTGGTTAAATCCATCATTCTCAGTATGCTTACTCATAACATGTCAATCTATGCTTGGCCGCCGTCTCTTCTTTGTAATCTTGAGAGGGCAGTTATGAGATTCATTTGTAGTGGAGAAACCTCTAAAAACAAGATTGTCACAGTGGCGTGGAACAATATTTGTAAGCCTATTAATGAAGGAGAGCTTGATATTCATTCTCTTTTCATGCTAAATGAAGTCTCCAACTTAAAGCTTGCTTGTGATATTTTGCAGTTGGGCTATTTTTATTAGAAAAAGAGTCATGCGCAATAATAAGTTCATCCATCATCAAATTTTCTCCTCCATTTGGTTAAGTGCCAAAAAAGAGATGAGCTATGTTATTGACAACTCTTCTTGGTGTCTTGGAAATGGTAAATCAATTAGTTTATGGTTTGATAATTTGTGCAGTTATCTCTTGTGTCTTTAAGATGCTGCCTCAACTTTGCTTGATGATAAAACGGATAACGAAATTATGGTAAATGATCATTGAGATTTTTTTAATTTTTCCAACTGCATTCCCCTTTCTATTCAGCTGCGTATTAATAATTGTCATATCCTTAATTTAAAAAAACCAAAATATTAGATTAATTTTTAATTTTTGATTTTTTAATTTGTGCTCTTAAAACGAATTTATGACAAAAATTAACAAAATCCATAAAATAATTCATTTTAGTTTTGTAAAAAAAAAGAAAAAAAAGGCTGAATTTGAAATGGAGACAATTATTATCACCCATTTTCCTAGGTACTACAACTATAGTGGCACAATCTCTCTTGATATTTGACCTCATAATAATGCTACCCTATCATATTGGCATGGCACACTCCACCTTGCTTTTACAGCACTCACTCATAAAATAAAAGCAATGATGTTTACATACATCAATCAAATTAAATACAACCCCATTTTACCTTTTTATATTTAAAAATATATTAAATTGTAGTAAAAAGTAAAAAAAAGTGAAGGATAAGAATACACCAAAACATTAGAAGACAAATGTCACACTTCACAAGTAGCATCCCAATGCTTTGAACTAGTAGAACAAGATGTAACTCAAAAAGTACAACCAATCCAACGGTCAATGTTCCATCACATATTGCATGCACTACTTCATGTTCTCCACTTTTCAGTTTTCACATTCTTTCTTTACAATAATAATTTTTATGTGACTTTTTTCTAATCAAACAGAATATATTTTACTCACAATTCACAATAGAGATTAATTTGTTGATTTGACGAGAATTTAACATTGTTGTATTCTCAGGATTTTATATTCGAATATAAGATCTATGATTAAGTTTTTTTAAAATAATAATAATAATAATTATATATATTTTTTCTGTGCTGTCTTTATTTTCTGACTTTTCCACTTCTCTACAAACTTTTGTCACTTCCTCCACCATCACTTCTTTACCTTGTTCAGAAAAAGAACTAGTTCTAAACACAAACACTGAACATTACACAAACCTCTTTAAACAAGAATTTGAGTTAAGAAAAAACAAAATTTTGTTCTTAACTTGAATCCACATAAAAATGAGGTGTTCACTATTTATCTTTCTAACAATTTTTCTAATGGTTTTAGTTTTTAGCCCAAAAGGTGTATGTGGAAATGCTGAGCTGAAAGCACTTATGGATTTGAAACATAGTTTAGATCCAGAAGGACATTTTCTCTCTTCATGGTCAACAAATGGTAACCCTTGTGATGATTCTTTTGAAGGTGTTGCTTGTAATGAAAAAGGTCAAGTAGCAAATGTTTCATTGCAAGGAAAAGGGCTTTCTGGTAAACTATCACCAGCCATTGGTGATCTTAAGCACTTGACAGGACTTTACTTGCATTACAACTCTTTGTACGGTGGTATACCTAGAGAAATTGCTAACTTGACCGAGCTTAGTGATTTGTACTTGAATGTCAATCATTTGTCTGGTGAAATCCCATCTGAGTTTGGCAAAATGGAGAGTCTACAAGGTGAATTAGTTCTGTTTTTGTTGTAAAGTTTGAAACTTTCTGTGTTTTGCATCTGGGTTTTGCTTCAAGTTTGTTTTTTTACTATGTTTGTATTCATATTCTGTGTATTAATGGTATTGCTAAAATATTTGAGCTTTGTTTTGTTTATTCTTTGTTCTATTTTTTATCTCTTCATATGATTGACTTTCTACGCGCCTTTCCAGTTCCACCATCTAATGGTGTTTACTCTTACACTACAATTTCCCAAAATAGGTACTTTTGAGAAAGGAAATTATTGCATATATCACTTTTTGCAACCACTAGTTATGGTTTTTTTAAAGAGAAATCTGCTCTAGAAGACATTTTCTGCATCTTAAAATCCAATTTAGAACTACTTAATGTCTTGTGCTTTAATGGCAAGAGGTAGGTATGAACAAATGAGTTAAGAGGGTAGCTATACTTTTAGGTTTTGGTAATTTCTTGTTCCTTTTGTTTTTCTTCTAAACTCTATTCAAGTAGTTTATGGTATTTTTTCTTGGAAGGATTTATATTCTTTATGTATAAATGAACATTTTCTGAACTTTATAAGAAATTTGAATATATCACTATCTATAAAATCACTTCAAAATCCATGTGCTGTTTTTGTTTCATTCTCTATTTTTGTTCTATGAATCTAAGTTTCAATTAAAAAATTGCTCTTTTTTTCAAGCTTTTTGTTTCTAATTTGGGAGTATACTTATTTTTGTATCTGTACTTTGTTTTGTAGTTTTGCAGCTTTGTTATAACCAGTTAACAGGAAGCATACCGACTCAGCTCGGAGATTTGAAAAAGCTTAGTGTTCTTGCTCTACAGTCGAACAAATTAGCCGGAGCTATCCCTGCTAGTTTAGGTGACTTAGGGATGTTGATGAGGCTAGATTTGAGCTCTAATAATCTTTTTGGTTCAATTCCAACAAGACTTGCTGATGCTCCTTTTCTTCAAGTTCTTGATGTTCACAACAATACCCTTTCTGGAAATGTACCTCCTGGTAATAAATTTGCTACTTTTCGATGTTATTTTACCGGTTCTTTTTACAGGTGTTGTGATATTTATTGTGGTTGTGAATTAACCACAATTTCTTTTTCATCATAATAACGGTGAATAACGGTATCGGTAGTGACACCTTTTGATACCGTTTTTTCGCGGCTGTTTTCGCTGTAATGCACCGTTTTTTGAAACTTTGGTTATAACGACTCGCATTTAAGGATTGAAATGACTTTCTACTCAACATGTCTGTCTACTTGTCGGATTGGTCCCTTTTGTTTTTTCATCTGAAGCAGATAATTATTTCGTGTAACTTAAACACCTCTGACATTTTTTCCGTTTTTCATTGAAGCTCTGAAGAGGCTAGATGACAAATTTGTGTATGAATACAATTTGGGACTATGTGGAGATGGTTTTTCATCCTTGAAAGCTTGCAATGCTTCAGATCATTCCAATCCGAACAGGCCTGAACCTTATGGAGCAGGAGTTGGTGTTACGCCAAAAGAAATCCCCGAAACTGCAAACATAAAGTTGCCTTGCAATACAACTCGGTGCCAAAACTCGTCGAAATCCAAAAAGACTGTGTCTGTTACTGTCGGCTTAGTTCTGGCATCAATAGCAGTGTCAGCAGTGGGCATTCTAGCTTTCACAATGTACCGTCGGCGGAAGCAAAAGCTTGGTAGTGCCTTTGATATCACTGAAAGTCGTCTAAGTACCGATCAAACCAGAAGTATTTACCGGAAAAATGGATCTCCTTTGGTTAGTCTTGAATATGCTAATGGATGGGATCCTTTGGCAGATAGTAGACATTTTAACGGAGACAAGCAAGATATGTTCTCGAGTTTTCGGTTCAACTTGGAGGAAGTGGAATCCGCGACTCAGTATTTCTCAGAGTTGAATCTGTTGGGTAAGAGCAACTTTAGTGCAACATATAAAGGAGTTCTAAGAGATGGATCTATTGTCGCCGTTAAGAGCATTAGTAAAACTAGTTGCAAATCAGATGAAGCTGAGTTTTTGAAAGGGTTGAACATTTTGACGTCGTTGAGGAATGATAATTTGGTGAGGTTGAGAGGATTTTGTTGTTCGAGGGGACGAGGGGAATGCTTCTTGGTTTATGATTTTGTTTCGAATGGAAATTTGTCGCGATACCTTGATGTTAAGGAAGGTGAAGGTGAAGTCCTTGAATGGTCAACTAGAGTTTCGATTGTAAAGGGAATTGCTAAAGGTAACTTTTTCTTTCCTCTCTTTTATTAGAATGATTCGCAATCTTGATGTGTATATTTCTGTAGCACCGACACCTATGAAAAAAGGCGTGTCCGTGCTAGTGTCGGTGTCTGAAACTAACACCCTCACTTGTTATTACGTTTAAGTTATTCATTTTTTAAAATTATTATCAGTGTCAACGTGTAAATGTCGATTTTGTGTTTTCGGTGTGTCCATGTTTCATAGGTGTAAACTGAAAATCTTTATCTGTGATTCAGGCATATCATATTTGCATGCTTGCAAAGCAAACAAACCAGCTCTTGTTCACCAAAACATCTCAGCCGAGAAAGTCCTCATCGATCAGCGACAGAATCCAGTGCTCTCTGATTCCGGTCTATATAAGCTTCTCACCAATGACATTGTCTTTTCTTCACTCAAGGGCAGTGCTGCAAAAGGTTACTTAGCTCCCGAATACACCACCACAGGCCGGTTCACAGAAAAAAGCGATGTCTACGCTTTCGGGATCCTTCTTTTCCAGATACTCACAGGGAAGCATAAGATCACTAGCTCAATGCGTCTCGCAGCAGAATCATTCAAATTCCAAGAATTCATTGACCAGAATCTCCACGGAAGATTCTTCGAATACGAGGCGGCTAAACTGGCAAAAATGGCTTTGCTTTGCTCCCATGACTCTCCCTTTGAAAGGCCAACTATGGAAGCTATTGTTCAAGAACTTGCCAATTGTAGCAGTTGTCTTTGATTTATGTTTTAGTTTAAAATACTCTTAACCATCACTAACACGTAAGTTTTATGTTGTTTGGTAACTTATGATGAAAATGTTTGTGATGGTGATGATTTTGTAATGTATGAACATGACATTGTTCTCTATGTCCTTTAACTAAAGGACTAGCTTTTGTGAATGTGTTGGATAGTTGTTAGGTTGTGTAGCTTAGGGAAGGGAATTTTATTTCCAACTCTCTTCTTCAATGATGAAAACTCTAACATCAGTTAGTTCTTGAATTTATTGTTTCTTTATTGAGTTGTGTGATGGTTTATCTTTTATATTTCCAACTCTTCTTTAATGAAGAAAACTCTAACATCAGTTAGTTCTTTAATTTATTATTTTTTTATTGAGTTGTGTGATGGTTTATCATTTATATTTAAGAAGCACTGACACACGACATTGAGCTGGTAGATCTTTCCATGGATCCTAAAAGTCTTTAAGCTCATTCTATCTTTAGGAGTTAAAACTAAGGGGGAATTTACTGTGATTTGGTTTGTTGTGGCGTGGATTATTTGGTCTATCCGAACCGATACCTCTTGTCTTAACTCTTAACTAATAGCGGGTCAGGAGGTGTATCTCGTGCTTGAACTAATCGCGGATCAAGAGTTGAATCCTGCTTTGGAGGTGTGCTCAGTGGTTTTAATTTTGTTTGCGGATTTCTGTTGGTGTATGGTGGGGTTTACATTCTAAGATTTAACTTGGTTCTCTGTTGAGTGGAGCTTGGGAGATTGAGTGCATGTGATAGAGTTTTGGTCTCTTTTGGTTTTCTTTTGTTTTTTTAACACTTGTGCCAATTAACTCCGATTTCTTGTTGTTTTTGGGGTTAGTCTCTTATTTTTTCCTTCCGTAGATTAAAAAACATTTGACACTCTGTTTGTCTAAGAATTTTGGTTTAATATTTATATAAGATTCCTAAGTATAAAATAATTTAGTTATGCTTTTGACATTTATTAAATGTTTGAGATTTGGTCTATTTTGAGTTCAAGGTTTATATAATTTAAAAATCTACAAAGTTTGGTTTGGAAGAATCTCAAGAACAAATCTATAAGATTAAAATCACTTTATCTTTAAAGCATGTTCAAGATTAAAATCACTTTATCTTTAAAGCATGTTCAAAATCTCAAAAAATTTATGATAGTTTGACATATTTGATTGAAGTGGAAATGAAATAAATTCTGAGACTAAGACTAAGTACAAGTAGTTAATCATTTCGACACTATGCTCTACGGTTCGACAGAAGAAACCTTCGACAGAAGCAATTATGAAATTTAAAAGGGCAATTTGAAACAAGAAGAGCAGTTCAAAACGGTTCAAATTTCGAAGACACTTGAAAGCATATTGGAAGGTTGGAGCCCACGTAATGGAGTACGTGTCGAATCCTGTAAAAGTAATTGTTATCGACGATTAATATTATCATAGTATACAAGTTCAATCATGTAAACAGGGGTCGTAAAATTCATTAAGTATTCTCTATAAAAATTAAGTATCCAAGTCAAGAGAGAAAAAAGTTTATGAGAAAATATATGATATACGTCATTTCTTTTAATTCTTTAAATTTGAAGCATTTACTTGAATGATCTTTTATATTCTTTATTTATTCCTTATTTTCAAAGCAATTATGCATTGTTTCAGCTAGAGTTTACATTTAAATTCTTGACGTTCAAACATCAATATTCAAAGTACAAACACATTTTCTCAAATCTTTGCACAAATATGTCATATGATTTTTTCGAGTTTAATCCTATAAGTGAACGGAAATTTGTGATTTGATTTACCAAAAAAGACGGTAAATAAATTGACACTAAGACCCTTTTTGTGCAACAAATTAAAATTTTTGTTGCAGAAAAGTTGTGCATTTTTATGTTAATTTTGTTCTTCGTTCATGAAACACTTTCAATGTTTGAGTGTTTATATAGATGAGAAGTGGTAAAACTTTAGTTGAGACGACACGTCCAAAAAACACCCTCTTCACCACAATAACACTTTAAATAATAAAGAACAACCAATCGAATAAATGGTTGGTGGTGTAGGCACTTCAACAACCGTTGGAGTAACCGCCCATATTGTGAGTCAAATGTCTGTTTCTACAACATTACCAGAAGTCGTGGTTCCCACACCACAAGTAACGAGTATTCCAACTACTCCCAGGGCCACACAAGCAATTGTAGGAGACCCTAGACATTCTTTTCTCCCAAGTTTCACACTACCCCTAGTAATAGGGAATATCCATATGGAATACAAACTACAATGATGACAGGTCTACAAACTAATGTATCTACGTATGCAGATAATGCAATGACCGTTGCATCCCCTCTCAATCCATAGTTAGCGTCAAGATCTGCTAAAAGCAACCCAGGTTGAATGGCACAACCATAAGGAGGGTTGTGATATATTCCTCAAGTAATATCATCCCTAACCACTAATTCCCTCATGTCAGTGAGACAACAAATGGATGAAAGCAGCCATGAGATGGTGAATATGCTTACACAGTAAATTGGTATCGTGTTTAACCCTTTGATCCAAAACACAAACCATACATACTAACAATTGACACATCAAATGGGTCGAATCGCTGATTTCCTTGGCGCCCCTCAAGCGTCTATCCAACCAATTCCTCAAGTCCGAACAGGCGAGTTAACTCAAAAACTAGGTCTCCCTAATAACCAAGGGTAACAAGGGGTTATGCCCCAACAAGTCGAACAACCTGCACAAAAGGTAGTCGAAGCAGGCGTAGGCCAAAATGGCCCAGAGTTGGTATTGATCTATAGAAATCAAGATGGATACCAACTGTGATACGGTGAACTGACTTTGTGTTTTTGCTTTGAAAAGCAATGTTGCGGATAGCAAGAGTTGCCACCGACTTTTCTTTTATCCAATAAGGAAAGGCGGAAAAGAACAGGAAAGACCTTGATTAGATTTTGAGTTCGGGAGGTACATTATACAAAGGGAAGGTGTTAGCACCCTTTGTATCCATGGTTATCCATGGACTCTTAATTGCTTAACTCACTTATGTTTTCCTTGTTTGAGAAAGTGTTTGAGAAATGTGGTGTGTTTAGAAAATATTTTGAAAGGAGAGTTTAACTTTGTAATGATTCTTGTACGAATGTATACAAAGTGTTTATCTCGTTTGATTTTTGAAAGATGTTTAGAAAAATATAACTCGGCGATGATTCTGGTGCGAGTGTATACCAAGTGGTGATTTTCTAAAATATGTTTTGAAAAGTGTGAGGTGTGAAAAGTATTTTAAGCTGTGAGCAAGCATTTAAGAGTTATACCTAACCAAGGTCTTTATAGGTATTTCCTATCCTTAGGAGGGTAAAACTGTCCTTACTATTGAGAAGTAAGTAGTCTTATCCTTTGGATGTAAATGGACATCGTGGGGTCGTCGATTGGCCATTGAAGGCAACATTTGTAAGGATACCTTAGCATTCGAAGGGACGCTCATCATTTAATCGTAGGCTACAACGAAGGGTCATCGAGGGACAAAGTCATATATTCGAAGGCAACGTTCGAGGGACAAGGTCATATATTCGAAGGCAACGTTCGAGGGACTATGATTTATCTTGTAGGGACATTGACCTTTTGATCGAAGGGACTATGACTTATCTGTTTAGGGATGATGATGATTTAATCGAAAGGGTCTTTGCTAAGGGCATCCCCACATTCGCGGGACATGACTGTAATATCGTAAGACAACAAAGAGAGGGTTACCCTAGAGGTGCAAGTGTGGAAATGATTGGATTCTGATATATTATCTTGAATTAATTTATCTAAGTTCGATTATTTATCTTTCCATGCAATCCTATTAGCATGCATGTAGACAGTTATATTCACAGTACGGAAAAATTAAAGTGCGAAAAATAAGACTACGTTATTACATGGCTTCGGGATGGGGTACATAATTTAAAAGGGGATATAAAATATCTAAATCTTAATTAACGAGTACAAAATTAAAAGGGCATACGAAATAATAAAACCTAATTAAACTAAAAAGAAAGAAATAAAAAAAAATATAATTAGATTTTTATATTCAAAATAGCCCATTTTAATTAATTAAGTGATATATGAAAATTTAATTAATAAACTAGATTAAATTATATCCTAGTTTAAATAACTAATATAATATATTAATTAGAAAATTAATTAATGGGTTTTATTTTAATAATAGAAAAAGGTAATGCTAACTCTACGTTGCAGTGAGGGGGAGCTACAAACGAGCCATGTTAGTCCATTTGTTATTTATTCGCCTTCATTAAAATAAATATTAATTCTACATGGATTTTTTCATTTTGACACAACACCACCATGCATGTTACAACTTTCTCTCTTACGGCAAACTACTTTATTTTTTCTCATGCTGTTTCTTTCATGTGAATACAACAAACCTGTAACTTCATCTTATATCAAACCACACACATAAAATAAGATCATATGTAATCATCATGCAATAATAAAAATAGCCATGCACAAATCAAGAAGCTTATATTATTTTACTCATGTATTAGTTCTCTTTACTGCAAGTGATAATGATAAAACAAACCTTACACATACATGTTAAAGACAACCAATGATTTATATTATCACCATTATATCATCATCATCATTATTATGTAATAAAAACATGTGAAATAAACATAATCATGCTAGAAACCACACTCATAAAATAATAATTAAATGGCAGATATAATTCTTTAATCATGCAAACAGAATTTCTCCAACATGCTATGACATATCAAGAACAGATGCATACTTGAATAAAGCAATATCAACATCCACCAAACCATGAATACATCATCTCAATATATATATTAAACAAATATTATTCATGCATGAGTTAACGAGTATTGCAAGGTAATCATGCTGGATGCAAATTCCATAATGAACACTTACTGGGGATTTGATTCTTCTAGCTTACTCACTGTATGTGTGTTGTTCTTATTCAGGCTATGAGTGCTTTATGGTTGCTTCTCTTTTCCCTGCCCGTGAATCTTCTTGCTTCTGTCTTGCCTTGTGTATCTTCTTCTGCTATATCTCTCCTCTTTTTCATCTTCCCCCTCTCGCTGCAGCCATATGAAGTATTTATAATGGTGTGAATTAGGGTTTAACCTTGCTAAATATTTGGATCCCTTCCTATACTTTAGGGTTTAACCTTGCTAAATATTTGGATCCCTTCCTATATTTTAGGAGAGTTAGGGTTTAACCTTGCTAAATATTTGGATCCCTTCCTATACTTTAGGGTTTAGCCTTGCTAAATATTTGGATCACTTCCTATACTTTAGGAGAGTTAGGGTTTAACCTTGCTAAATATTTATTAAATACAAATATTATTATAAATAATGAATAATTTAAATGACTTTTAACAAATAAAAATTAATTTAAATTTTAGTTACATAATTGAATTAAAATCTATTTTTATTTATCATTAAATTAAAACTATTTTATTTATATATATATAAAATTTATTTATATCATACAGATAACCAAAATTATTATTATTTTTTATATCTGTATCACATAATAAATAAATTAAAATTTGTAATTTATATGAGAATGTATGCTAATGAATGAATGCAAATGTGAAATGAATGCCATGCATGAATCAATTTATCATAAAAATTAACATGCAAATTTTGGGGTATGACACCAACTGATTAGGAATGTACAACAAAACAATTTTGTGGAAAAAGTAACATATCCAATATGGTTGAACAAATCTTGGACCAAACTTTGTTTCAGCCTTGTCTGAGTATATGTTACAAACTAAACTCTCAAGGGGTTGGAAAATTGCTAAGTTCACTAAGTTTGCAAGTGATACTAATTAGTCTACGATCTAGCATATTTCTCAATATCAATCGGAGGCAGGGATTTGGCCAATAATGAAAATTTGAAGATGAAGTACTTCCTTAATTCTTTGACAAAGAATACCTTTATGTGGTTCACCACCTTACCCCCAAATTCTATATGTAATCAGAATCAGTTTAAAAGAGTGTTCCATGAACAATTTTACATGGGCCAGTCGAAGATAAGCCTGAAAGAATTAGCCAGTGTGAGGCGAAAATTGACTCAGTAAATAGACAATTATCTCAATATGTTCAGGATCATGAAGTTAAGATGTTTCACTCAAGTTCCTGAACATGAGTTACTCAAAGTGAGTGTTGGAGGCTTAAAATATTCCATTATGAAGAAGTTAGATACCCAATACCTAAGGGATATGACCAGTTAACAGATAAGGTTAGGCAGGTTGAAAGGTTGAAACTGAAAAGGTTAGGCCGAATAAATATCATAAGAAAGAAAAAGTTGCTTATGTAGAAATAAATGAAAATGACCAAGAATCTGACATAGTCTTTGAATATGTCTAAGAAAATGAGGTTAATTTGACAGTACTAAATCCAAAACCTTCATACGTTTGTAAGGTTCTAAGACCCTCTAATGAGAAATATCCCGTCGAACCTAGTAAAAATGAAAAATTCATTACAAAAATTTATATGTTCGATGTAACTAAATATGATGAAAATTTTGATCTTTTGGTTGCCGATGGTCAAATCATAGTGCCAGAAGGTCTAAAGACATCACCATTGAAACAAAGAAATAAAAAGGGTTATTTTCTTGGTTATAAAACCCTTTAATGTGTCATTTTCAGGAATCTTGTATATAACGCTTTGAAGGATGGAAGGTTGAAATTTGGAGACAAGTATAAGCAACCAATGTAGATTGATACTGATACCCTCAAAGTCTATGAGGCACATTGGGCAGAAACTGTGGAAATCTTGATGGTCGAGACTCCCATGGATACCAACATGAAGGTTAAAGAGGTAGGTGCATTGGGTGATGCTTAGAAGATTAAGGTAATCTACCTCAAGGAGGAAGAGGAACTTATCAACTTCCTGAACCATTGCAAGCTAAAGGGTTCTGAAGTTATGTTATGTCTCTGTTGCGGTGCTATCTACGACAAGGAAGCTGTAACACCCCAATTTTTAATAGAGTATTTTATTTGATTATTAGCGTGTTCTATTCGTTATACTTGAATTTTTTGTGTTTTTCGATGTGTGTGGGTATTTTGGTAATTTAATAATTACCAGGGTTATAGAATTGGAGAGCAGAGAAAATAAAATAGAATTATTGAGGTTATTATGAATAATTTGATAAATTTAATTATTTTTTCATAAGTTGAGAGGGTAGAAAATTAAGGAATTTTAATTAAATATTTATCTAATTTAAATAATAATTTATGAAAAATTGATGGGTGATTTGGGCAGCCAGGATGGAGAGGGTTCCTTATCCTCCCATCAATGCCTTGAGGTAATGCAAATTTTCCCTTATTTCATACGATCTGTGTAATTTTTGCCAAATAAGATTTGAACAAAACTTTACTGGCATAATTAATGAATTTATTTGTTTGTTGGATTGCTCTGAGATCCAAAAAGGGAATTTAGGATAAATCCCCTACGGTATCTAAAAGTGCCGTTGTTTGTAGGTTTATAAAACTTGATGTGGATTGTGATGAATTTATATGAATTTTGTGATATGCTGTTTGATCATATTTTTGAGTTAGAATCTTTTTGGGTAGTTTAATTTTCCCAATTTTTTTGTCAGTAGAACTCATGTGTTTTCCCTAATTTTTCACAGAACTGTAACTTTTTCCCAAAAACTTTCCCAATTCCGTAAAACTATATTTTTTTAAAATAGATTTTTTTTGCAAAAAATCAAAAATCGAGACTTTTTGAAAAAAATCAAAAATCGGTTCGGGGGGGGGGGGGGGGAGAGTTGGGGGATCAATCGGTCATGTCGAAAATGCGGAGATGGAGCTGGGGGATCAGTAGGCTACGTCCAAAAGGCGACAACAATTGGTTTTCGAGGGCCATGCGGCGGTAGGGGCCACACTATGGCCTGACAGCGGCGACCGACGACTTTCCTACGGTAATCAGAGGATACCATCCAATATACATTAACGCTAAAGTATCCTAGTTTTTACATCATACAAAACACATCTACAAAAGTTGCACTCACATACCCCCTTTTTGATGATGACAAAACTTGAGACGATGCGTTTGCAATGAAAAGCTCCCCGTGGATATATGCATCCCAAGTTCATCTTGCTTCTCCCCATTTGACAACATAAAAAAGAAACGAAGCAATTCACGAGAAGTATCTTAAATCACACATAAACCAGTATAACACACATATGCGATTTGCAAAGATAAGAACATCAATACGATAACACTCACATGGAATGATTTTCATATTGAAAAAAGAATGCCTAAACATAAATAAAAGACAATAATGCAACAATTGAACATAATTGCCACAACTTATACCAAATAACATAACACATACATGAAAAATGAAGGATACAATGTAATAAAATACTCTTGAGTTGCTACAAAAGTGACACAATTATGTGACATATGCCTTTGGTGCTTCCGAAATGCTGCACACACATGTGCTCTAGCAAGACGATAAAACAATATACCACAATTCAAACCCAAAACAAAGATGAAAACATAACAATGACACACAACAAGATTTTGCTAACATTATAACATGTTGAATCAGAATTCATGAGACAATAGATAACAAGCCAATGGACAAACTATATATTTCAAACATGAAAAAGATAAACATAAAGTCATGATAAGCATATAAATTAATATACATCAATTAAATATTTTTGGAAGTGAACATTCATGAACTATTTTATACATAAAGAATATCAATCATTCGAAACATAACAACATGCAAAAGAAAAAACTTACACATAAAAGGGAAAATGGATCAATAGTACCTTGCTTATGAATTGATGAAGAATGCAATCTTATGTAATATAACTTCCAAAGAAGGTTAGAAAAACAATATATATATATATATATATATATATATATATATATATAATATATATATATATATATATATATATATATAATATATATATATATATATATATATATATATATATATATATATATATATATATTATATATATATATATATATATAATATATATATATATATATATATATATAAGATTTGAAATGTGAAGAATCCCCAATTCCTTTCGAATATTGAAAATCGGTTCGGTCGCAAGTGGTTTTGTAAAAATATCCGCAAGTTAATTTTTACTATCAACATGCTCAAATACGACGTCGCCTATCTCAACATGATCGCGTAGGAAGTGATGACGAATCTAAATATGCTTAGTGCGAGAATGTAGCACCGGGTTTTTGGTTAGATTAATGACATTAGTGTTGTCTCACATAATAGGAATACATTTTAGTTTAATATCAAAATCAAGTAATTGTTGTTTAAGCCACAAAATTTGAGCACAACAACTACCGTCTGCCACGTATTTCCCTTCGGCAGTTGATAAAGCAACGAAAATCCATTTCTTGCTATACTAACTAACTAAGGAATTTGAAAACATGTGGCAAGTTCCACTGATACTCTTCCTATTCGATTTGCAACCTACAAAATCAGAATCGGTATAGCCAACCAAATTACAACCAATACCCTTGGAATACCAAAGCCCCTACTTAGAAGTACCATGAAGATACTTAAGAATGTATTTAACGACTTCAAGAGCGAGCATCAATTAAAGGTTTAATCGCTCAAATGTGATAAAATCATCACTCTCTTTAAAAGCAATCCACCCAGTAGTTCTTTTTGTGCAGAAGTACGTTTGCCTTGAGTTCTTCATAACACCTGAAGATACGTAGGAGCAGGTTTGTGAAATCTTGTCAGACACATTAATATTAAAAAATCTTAACTTTTCTTTCTTCCTTTCTCTTTTCTCACTCGATAAATAGAAGATAACAATCAATATTAGCTAACACTCTATCGCAAATTTAACTAAGTGGTTCCCGTTGAGTACAAAGGATATGGAGGGTGCTAATAGCTTCCCCGTGCATGACCGACTCCCGAACCCAATTTGGTTGCGACAACCATTTTCTTTTTTTCTTTTCGTGGATTTTGTCGATATTTTCCCTTTCTTCCTTCATAATAAATAAAGTTCTGTGACAACCCTGTTCGAACATTCTTTCCGCGAGCGTGCGAGCGCTCACGAAGGATCGCACTTTTCGAGATACGACACCTTGGGAGTGAGTGAAATCAAGGCTGCATTTAGGAAACCATTGAGAAGCTCCTTTAGGAACAAAAACTTTCCTAAATTTACACTTTCAATAGTATGACCCTTCTTGCAACAATAATGACAAGATAGGTTATGATGAGACGTGCTTTTGCCATTTGAACCCCTTTTAAATTTTTTATGCTTTTTGTGTGAATGGTTCAAAGGCCTTCCAAATGTAGATGGATTAATGGGAAAATGATTGTAAGGAATTGTCTAATTTGACTCTAATAACATTTATTTTTTCTTGCCAATCATGACAAGATTCACAACCAAACCTAGAAGGTTTTTCATCCTCAATCTTGTCCTTTTGAACATCTAGCATAGATAGATTAATTGCTTCCAATTTCTTTTCCGATTCTAAGACCTTAACTTCTAATTGTAAAAATATATTTTCATGTGAAGCTAACTTCTTAAAAGCATTCAATGCCTCTCTATGAAGATCATCAAAAGCATCTTGAAATTGAGAATAAGATAAATCACTAGTAAGCTCAAGTTTAGAGGGACTTACATTTTTCTTCTTCCTTCCATTTGCCATAAGACAAATCTGGGATGATTCTACACTTAAAGTAAATCTTCATCGCTTGAGGAATCACTTGCACTCTCACAAGCAACATATACTCTTATAGACTTGCTAGACTTCTTGTGATACCCTTTCTCCTTGTCTTTATTAATCATGAGACGTTCCTGTCTATAATGACCTACTTCACCATAATTATAACAAGATCTTCTAAATTTACCCATCCTATTCTCATCATCTTTTGAGGACTTAGATTCCTTTCTAAATTTGGATAAGTTCCCTTCGGAGTGCTTGAATCGATTCTTCCTTATATACCTTTGGTATTTCTTAACAAATAACTCAAAATCATCAACATCAGAGTTCTTATCATCCTTTTCTTCACATTTACTTTGCTCATTCTTTGAGGACTTTGAGCTCGAAGTCTTTAGAGCAATAAACTTCCTTACTTCCTTCTTGTCTTTACCTTTCTCCTTCTCCATCTTTTTTTCATACATTTTTTCGTGTTTTTCCAAGCAAGTGAGTTCTTGCTCATGTTCTTCCAATTTGCCAAACAAATTAGTGAGATTAAGTACTTTAAGATCATTCGCCTCTTTAATAACGGTGACCTTGGATTCTCATTCCCTGTCAAGACATCTCAAAACCTTATTAGTAGAAATGTTATTATAAATAGGCTTACCTAGAGCATTTAACCGGTTAACAAGATGTGTGAATCTCTTTTGCATGTCGACAATGGTTTCACCATGCTTGATACGAAAGAGTTCAAACTCTTTATTCAATGTGTTGACTCTAGCTTGTTTGAGCTCATTAGTTCCCTCATGAGAAACTTCTAATGCGTCCCACATAGCTTTGGAGGTTTCACAATGGGAAACACGATAATACTCATAAACACCTAAAGCAAATATGAGAATATTTTGTGCCTTCCTATCATGTTACCACAACTTTCTATCATTCTCATCCCATTGACCTTTCGGTTTTGGTACAATGACACCTTCACCATTGATCATTGTAATTTCGTTAGGACCATTGATGGTGGCGTCCAAAACACCCTTATCAACGAAGTTGATATGGATACACATACAAACTTTCCAATAGCCATAATTCTCACCGGTAAAAATAGGTGCTCTATTATACGACCCTTTAGGTTCGATAGCCATTATCTAATAAGTAAATCTTAAGCACAGAATAAACCGGAGCTCATAATACCACTTGTTAGACGATAGGCCTAGATCTAGAGGAGGGGGGGGGGGGGGGGATATATTACAAGTTAAAAAAATTTGAACCAAAATTAATTTAAATATATATATATATATATATATATATATATATATATATATATATATATATATATATATATAATATATATATATATATATATATATATATATATATATATATATATATATATATATATATATATATATATATATATATATATATATATATAGATATATATAGATATAGAGAGAGAGAGAGAGAGAGAGAGAGAGAGAGAGAGAGAGAGAGAGAGAGAGAGAGAGAGAGAGAGAGAGAGAGAGAGATAGATAGAGATAGATAGAGAGAGAGAGAGAGAGGGAGAGAGAGAGAGAGTACACAAGGATTTATTTAGGAAGTTCCCCAATCGACCTCGCTATGGGTAGAGAGAGAGAGAGAGAGAGAGTACACATGGATTTGTTTATGAAGTTCCCCAATCGACCTCGCTATGGGTACGTTGTCATACGGTGAACTGACTTGGGGTGTTTTGCTTTTTATCGCAATGTCGCGGATAGCAAGAGTCGCCACCGACTTTTCTTTTATCCAATAAGGAAAGGTGGAAAAGAACAGGAAAGACCTCAATAGATTTTGGGTTCGGGAGGTACATTATACAAGGGGAAGGTGTTAGCACCCTTTGTATCCATGGTTATCCATGGGCTCTTAATTGCTGGATCACTTATATTTTTGTCTGAAAAGTGTTCGTGAATTGTTTAAAAAAATGTTTCGAAAAGAGAGTTTAACTTTGTAATGATTCTCGTATGAATGTATACAAAGTATTTATCTCGTTTGATTTTGAAAAACAGTTTAAAAAAATATAACTTGGTAATGATTCTAGTATGAATGTATACCAAGTGGTGATTTTCTAGGATTTGCAAAGTGTGAGGGGTGGAAAATGTTTTAGGTTATGATCCAGCAATTGAGAGTCATACCTTCCTAAGGTCGTTATGAACGTTTCCTATCCTTATGAGGGTAAAACTGTCCTTACTATTGAGAAGTAAGTAATTTTATCCTTTGGATGTTTAAGGGTCATCGTAGGGTCATCGATAGGTCATTGAAGGCAACAGTTGTAAGGATACCTTAGCATTCGAAGGGACGATCATCATTTAACCGTAGGCTACACCGAAGGGTCATCGAGGGACAAAATCATATATTCGAAGGCAACATCCGAGGGACTATGATTTATTTTAAAGGGACATGATGATTTAATCGAAGGGTCTTTGCTAAGGGTATCCCCACATTCGCGGGACATGACCGTAATACCGTAATATCGTAAGGCAATAAAGAGAGGTCCAAAATCACATGTTTAAAGGTCATATTTTAAAGTCAATTGGGTGATTAGGATGAATCTCCACATTAAAATCAATACATTAAAATTAATACATTAAAATTAATTAAGCAATTTAGGGTGGATCTTCATAAGGGTATCCCACAAATAAAGTGGAAGGCCTAAACAACACTCTTTTCCTGGGGTGTGTGAACCTTTGCAACATTCAGCAAACGGGTTAGAATACCAAATCAGGGTGCAATCGAGGATTACACCGCAAAAGAAATCACAACAGTAATATGATCAGATAAACAATGCCTGGCTATGATAAAACATGAGTGAAAAATCAGAATAGAAAAGTCGGCTACTGTCAGGTTCGCGCCTGCCTCGCCTAGCGAAGGCTTAGCGAATACTCGCTTCATGCTCGCTTAGCGACGTGCTAGCGAGCGATTGCGGATTCTGGTTTTGATATCAGTACAATTTCAACCAATTTTATGCCTTATAGCTTTCATTACAGCAATTATATGGTTAATCATTTAAGGTATTCAAGTGCACACTATAATTCACATGACAAACTTAAGATATTTTCATAAATTTAATCATAATGCCATATGCAAATTAAGAACATAAGGTAGTAATAGCAATTGTAACCTTGAATTGGCCGACCGGATCGAATTGAGCGGAAGTGACCTTGCTGCCGCCGGCTTTTCCTTCAGGGTTTCTCGGAATTCTCAGGGTTAGCCTCCAGGGTTTTCCGTCTGTGAGCGCGAGGGTTTGCTTGCTAGGGTTCTCCTTTCGTCCTTTTTCGTTCTCCCCTTTTCATTACTGAAGTGCTGGTATTTATAATGCTCTTTTTCATGACCTAATGGGCTCAGAATGAAGCCCGAAATTTTCTGTTGTCTGTCAGCTTCGCTAGGCGAGCGTGTAGAGAACGTGTAGCGAACGTTCGCTAGGCGAGCGTGTAGCGAACGTGTAGCAAACGTTCGCTAGGCGAGCGTGTAGCGAACGCGTAGCGAACAGGCCAGTTTGGGCCATTTTCTGGATTGGGCCATTCGTGAGCTGGGCCTTTGTTCCTTTGAGATCAGTGTCATAAAAATGAGTCGGAGTGCCCTGAAAAATGTCTTGAAATATTAATGGGCAAATTTTGGGGTATGACAGCTGCCCCTGTTCAATATTCTTGAACCGAGAGAGTAGAATGGTATGTGCACCATTCGTGGTCTGGAGGTGGAAGATTATTGAACACTAGAATGCCCCGAAAATTTGCGCTTGTCAATTAGTCTTGATGGAGATGGGCTTAAAGATGCCATCTAGGAAGTTTGATGATGAGAGCTTCAGAGTGCGTCGTACGTTAGAAGATATCTGAAGTCATGGGTGTCACTGGGTCATACGCCAGACCGTATAGTGAGTCATTCATTAAGCCGTCGACTTCACTGGGGATTTAGAATGGGTCATACGCCGCTGGGGATAACAGATCAGAATGGATCATACGCTAGATCGTATCTGAGTTGCAGAATGGGCCGTCTATTAGGCTGTATCTGACGAAAAGTAGTCGTACGCTAGACTGCACCTCGGGATGTACCGTACGCTAGGTAGTATCTAAGGAATGAAGATCCGAATGGGTCGTACGCTAGACCGTATTATTGGAGGAGTAATATGTTGTGCCGAATCAAAATGAGATAAGAATCCGAATGAGTCATACACTGCTGGGGATAAAGGATCAGAATGGATCGTACGCTAGATCGTATCTGAGTTGCAGAACGAGCCGTCCGTTAGGCTATATCGTTACCGGGGGTGAAGGATCAGAATGGATCGTATGCTAGATCGTATCTGAGTTGTAGACTGAGCCGTCCGTTAGGCTGTACCTGGTGATGAAGGGGGTAGTCATACGCCAGACTACACTTCAGAATGTACCGTACGCTATGTAGCATTTGAGGGGATGAACATCCAAGCGGGTCGTAAGCTAGACCGTCTCTGAGTAGCAGAACGAGCCGTCCGTTAGGCTGCATCTGATAATAAAGGGGTAGTCATACGCCAGACTACACTTCAGAATGTACCGCACGCTAGGTAGCATTCGAGGCCTTGAAGGTCCAAATGGGTCGTATGCTGGACCGTATTGGAGTTGTTGAAAGTCAGAATGGATCGTACGTTAGATCGCATCTGAGTTGAAAGAGTCATATGTTGAGCTGAATCAGAATGAACCGTACGCTAGGCTATATCTGATAGTATTTGTATATGTTGTATTTGCAATAAATGTCTTGGATGGGCTTATAGATGCCATCGTTAGGAGGATGTCAGAATGAATGTTGACATGGAGTATATCTGAAAGATGTATTTGAATCTGAACGTAATCGATGAAGATGTCCGTCTGAATGGCTCTCTATTTTGACTGTATCAGGAAGATAATTAACCTGAAAAATAAAGTTAGCTTCATGCCATGTCATGATGCATGAGATGTTTTATGCTTTCGAAAATAACTGCGAACGATGTATGCATGCGTATGCTGTGAAATGATGTAATGAATGAATTATGCATCTGAAAAGTTCTTCCTGAGGACTCTACTGGGGAAAACAAATCTCAATCTTCTGGTTGGGAGATACTGGTATCGATGACCCTTTCTTAGCTGGGGATACTTGATTCTGTCTGAGGGTAGAAATATTTAACAGAAGCCTGGCTGGGGGTGGAAGAGATGACCACTTTGTCTAGTAATGCCACTCTCTTCTGGAACGACTGGCTTTGCTGGGGGATAGGATTAGCAACAGATTCATTGGAAAGCATGATTAGACCTTCTCCTCGATCCTGAAGTCTAGTAGTAATCGCTATTTCTATTTTATGCACGCATTTTTGGTAAACATTGATCATATTCAAATGCATATATCAATTCAAGTTAAATCAATGGACGTTTACGCAAACAAAACAGAGAAAGTAAAACAAAAGCATCTTTTTGGAAATGAAATTGTATTGATTTTGAAAGAGGGCCTATAAACAGGCAATTTGTGTACAAGGAGACAGAAATCCTAGTAAGAGGAAATCGTCAGGCAAACAAAGAGAAAGCTATGCAGAAAAAGTCCTATCGATTCTAATTCCACTACTGTCATTATGTCTTCAAGCATCTCATCTCCTGCTGTCGGATAGAAGTGATTGGCTTGTTCAGTCCCTTGAACTTGGTTGAAGCTGACAGAGAACGGGACATAGTCATACGCTTTTAATCCCTAATTTTGCCTGGACCGCCTTTTCAGGTTTTCAATCCACCAGGATACCCCTTTTTGCCCAAGCCGCCTTTTCAGGTTTTCGACTTGCCGGGTGTACATTTTTTTTATGTTTATCCCTAAATTTTGCCCGAACCCTTTTGGTTCACCGGGATGCCCTTACTTTTGCCTAGATACGTCGACCTAGCGGGTCTCTTTTATGCGTAGTATTTTTTGACTATGTCTGCGTTCACGGGATGCGGGAAGTCTTCGCCGTCCATTGTAGCTAGTATCATGGCTCCACCAGATAATACCTTCTTAACTACAAATGGCCCTTCGTATGTGGGAGTCCATTTGCCCCTGGGATCACCTTGTGGTAGAATGATACGCTTGATAACTAATTCGCCGATTTGGTACACTCGTCTCTTGACCTTTTTGTTGAATGCCTGGGTCATGCGCTTCTGATATATCTGTCCATGACAAACAGCCGCAAGTCTCTTCTCATCAATCAAGTTTATCTGATCGAGTCGAGTCTGAATCCATTCCTCTTCATCTAAGCCTGCCTCTTTCATGATTCTTAGAGAGGGAATCTGAACTTCCACTGGTAAAACGGCTTCCATTCCGTAGACTAAAGAGAAAGGAGTTGCTCCTGTCGAAGTGCGTACTGAAGTGCGATAACCGTGAAGAGCAAACGGTAACATCTCATGCCAGTCTTTGTACGTCACCGTCATCTTTTGTATGATATTCTTGATATTCTTATTAGCAGCTTCTACAGCGCCATTCATCTTTGGTCGGTACGGAGAAGAGTTATGGTGTTTTACGTTGAACTGCGTGCAGAGTTCAGTAATCATCTTGTTGTTCAAATTAGTACCATTGTCGGTGATAATCCTTTCAGGGATACCATACCGACAAATAAGACTATTCTTGATGAACCGTGCCACCACATTCTTGGTGACAGAAGCAAATGAGGCGGCCTCTACCCACTTTGTAAAGTAATCAATAGCGACAAGGATGAAGCGATGTCCATTAGAAGCAGTAGGTTTAATCTCCCCAATCATATAAATGCCCCACATTGCAAAGGGCCAAGGTGCGGTCAACACGTTCAATGGAGCAGGAGGTGCATGTACTTTATCCGCATATATCTGGCACTTGTGACAGGTTCTGGAGTGATGGTGGCAATCAGCTTCCATGGTAGACCAATAATACCCTGATCTCAGAATCTTCTTGGCCATCGTATGTCCACTAGAATGAGTCCCAAAAATACCGTCATGCATATCTCCCATAATCTTTTCTGCTTCCTTTTTATCCACACAGCGAAGCAAAGTCGAATCGTGGTTACGTTTGTATACCACTCCATTACTCAGAAAGAACTTAGCGGAGAACTTCCTCAGGAATTTTTTGTCATTGATGGATGCCCCTTCAGGGTATTCCTGAGCTTCTAAATATCTTTTTACTTCGTGGAACCAAGGTTTTTCCCGTACTCCCTCAGTGTTAAGTTCATAACAGTATGCCGGTTCATCTAGTCGCTCAATGGTGATCCTGGGAGCTTCATTGTCCCATCTGACTCTGAACATAGATGACATGGTAGCTAATGCGTCTGCCAACTGATTCTCTTCTCGTGGGATATGTTCGAATGTAATCTCTTCAAAGTATGGGATTAATGTCATCACCTGTTCTCGGTAAGGGATGAGATTCGGATGCTTAGTGTCCCATTCTCCTTTGATCTGACTGATTACTAATGCTGAGTCTCCGTACACACTCAAAAACTTGACCCGCCGGTCTATAGCAGCCTTGAGTCCCAAAATACATGCTTCATACTCAGCCATATTATTGGTACAATGAAAACATAGTCTAGCAGTGAAAGGCGTATGGTAACCCTCGGGAGAAATGATTACCACACCAACACCATTGCCCAATGCATTAGAAGACCCATCGAAAACCATAGTCCATCGGGATCCTAGTTCGGGTCCTTCATCCGGTCCAGGTTCTTCATAATTAGTAACAAGCATGACATCCTCATCTGGGAACTCAAAATTCATAGATTGGTAATCATCCACTGCTTGATGAGCCAAATGATCGGCTAGTACGCTTCCTTTGATTGCTTTCTGGGTAGTATACTGGATGTCATACTCTGTTAGAATCATCTGCCATCTTGCTATTCTTCCGGAGAGAGCGGGTTTCTCAAATATGTATTTGATAGGATCCATCTTAGAAATCAATAAAGTGGTATGATTCAACATGTATTGTCTTAGTCGGCGAGCAACCCAGGCCAAAGCACAACAAGTTTTCTCGAGCAGTGAGTATCTTGTTTCACAGTCGGTAAACTTTTTGCTAAGGTAGTATATGGCATGCTCTTTTCGACCAGACTCGTCATGTTGTCCCAACACGCACCCCATTGAATTTTCTAACACGGTTAAATACATGATTAGATGTCTTCCTTCAACTGGTGGCATCAGAATTGGAGGTTCTTGAAGATACTTCTTGATTTTGTCAAAAGCTTCTTGACATTCCTCATTCCATATCATCTCTTGATTTTTCCTCAGTAGCTTGAAGAGGGGTTTGCAGGTAGCAGTCAAGTGGGAGATAAATCGGGCAATATAATTCAAACGTCCCTAAGAAACCTCTGACTTCCTTATCTGTACGGGGAATTGACATTTCTTGAATAGCTCTCACCTTGGCCGGGTCGACCTCAATTCCTTTACCACTGACAATAAAGCCCAAGAGTTTACCGGATCTTACTCCAAAGGTGCATTTGTTCGGGTTCAATCTCAACTTGTATTTCTTCAACCTCTCGAACAGTTTGTATAAATGATCGAGATGTTCCCCCTCAGTATGAGATCTGGCTATCATGTCATCCACATATACTTCTATTTCATGATGGATCATATCATGGAACAAAACCACCATAGCACGCTGGTACGTTGCCCCTGCATTCTTTAAACCAAATGGCATTACTTTATAACAGAACGTGCCCCATTGCGTCACAAATGTAGTTTTCTCCATGTCCTCAGGCGCCATCTTAATCTGGTTGTAACCTGAGAATCCATCCATGAATGAGAACACCTTGTGTTGAGCGGTGTTATCTACCAGAACATCAATGTGCGGGAGTGGAAAGTCATCCTTGGGACTCGCTTTATTCAGGTCTCGGTAATCTACACACATTCGCACCTTACCATCCTTCTTTGGCACTGGTACCACATTAGCAACCCATTGAGGATAAGAAGTAACAGCCAGAAAACCTGCATCAAATTGTTTCATCACCTCGGCTTTGATTTTCTCAGACATTTCAGGACGCATGCGACGAACCTTTTGCTTAACAGGTGTAACACCTCAAATTTGCACCTATCATTGTACATACATTCTCATATTAGGTCATAGCATATCATGGTCCACTGCATAGCATTGCATTGTCCCATTTGCCTCAAGTGCAAGCCAATCAAGAAATTAGGTCAAACTGGTCAGGAGATCAGTCAGTCAAGCAAGCAAGCACAATTCTCAAGGAGCCAAGGCCCTAGGGTTGGTCCAACATGTTCACATGACTTGGGGATCTATTTTAAGTGTTTTGGTCAAGGATTGGATGTTCAGAAGTCATCAGTCAGTGCACAATCAGTCAGAAACCCTAAAAGTCAACTGTTGGTCAACTGTCCATTTAATCAGTGGTTTGATGGTTGGATTTGGTTTGAGAGGTCTCATTCATGTCCAAATAGGCCTCATATATCATGTCAAACACCATCATGGAAGAATTTGAAGCCAGATCAGAAATTTCCAAAAATGGAAACTGGACCTGTAACTGAAACTTACCAAAAATGGAAAGTCTTGATCCTCAAACTTACATCATGATACAAGCTTCAAATGAATTTTTTCCCAACATGAAAGTTGAAGATCTTGTTCTCCCATTTCCAAAAAGTTCAAGAACACTCAATTCCCATGTATGGTTGGCAAGTTATGATCAAATCATTTTCAGAATTTCTTGAACTTCAAAAGGCCATATCTCTCAAACCATTTGGCCAATTTGGGTGGGGTTTTTTCCTACAAGTCACATTTGATCCCCTCTTTCCAAAAATGTAACTTTCATGTACCAAAACTTCACCAATCAAAATGGCATTTTTGAACTTGCCTTAATTAATTTCAAGTGAAGTGAAATTTTGACTTTTTAAAATAAACCTTTTCCATCATTTTGGCCAATTGGAACTTGCTTGGAATGTTATTTGCAGCATGTTCAAAGTCAAATTCGTGCAAGTACATACACCCATGCCAACTTGCTTGAAACTTGGAAAAAAAGTACATTTCTCACCAAATCTATCCCACCATTTCATGGACCATGATTTGTACCACAAAAACAGCAGATTTTATTCATCATTTTCTGTCAAATGAGAACCCTAGTGGCAGCCTCCAAAACACAGAACTTCACTCATTCTCAAAAAATTTCATTTTTGCATTTTTCCAAAACCTGTCAAAAACTCTCAAAGAACTGAGCTTTGCTTTGCCTGAAACAACATCCATACAACATTGTGAACACATTGCAACCATTTTTCTCCAACTGGAAGGAGCCTTTGTCCAACTGTTCTCAAACACACCATCCATGGCAGATTGGATTTCAAGCACGAGCAAGCATCCATGAACCAAGATTCTTCCTCCATCCACCTTGTAGAAGCATAGAGAGCAACTGTTTCACTTCAAAACGACCAAACAACAACCGCACCACAGCTGTTCCTCAAATCTGGTAAATTCTCGACCTTAACCATTCCAAAAACCATGATATGCTTTAGTTAGATCACACCATGCTAATCATTTTGAAGTTTTAATCATGTCAAATGGTTGCCTATGCTAAAAGATATGTTGACTTGAAATCTGATGTGTGAATATGTTTAGCTTCGATTCATGATTGTTAGTGTGTTTTAATGAAAACCATGGTTAGATTTGGACTGTATGTTGTTTGCTGATCATGATGGTATATTTGATTCCCATTTCTGGGATTTTTGTTCATCATTGATGATGAACATTACTGTTGAAAACCCTAAGTTTCAGCCCAGAATGCGTTTGCCTTGGTTTTCTGTTTTGCAGGCCTTGTTACTGTACCCGTGCCCCCATGACCAATCAAAACATTTTATTTCCCTGTGCTAAACGCGGCGTTTCAATAACCGGACCAAATATTTACAAAAATGCCACCGGTCGTGGCACATGACCTATTAAATTCATGTTGTTTTTCATTTTATTCCATTTTTGATCACCAACTTACAAAAATCATTGCGCATCCAATTTTAATCCAAAATTCATGGGATTTTTTGCATCATGTTCATCACAATCTCTAGTTTTTTATCATGATTTTTCCAGAATTTTGTGATCAATGGATTTTAATTGGTACTAGGGTTTGTGACATGTATGCATATTTTGTACACTTTGCCAAAACATTTGTGAAATGGTGATACTTTATCCAATGGCTCCCAAATTTTTTATGCTTAAACTAGACACACTCATGGTGATTTTGGTGTAGAGTTTGTGAATTTATCATTGCTGGCTTGTGAGTTATGATTTTTTGAAGTAGGGTGTGACAATTTGTGTCACACCATTGATGTGCAACTTCATGATTTTTGATACCATGCTTCCTGACCTCCAATTGATGTGAATTTTTGCATGAACCTACTCTTGTATGTCTAGTTTACATGTGAATTTTCTTGGAATTATTTGTGGCATTTCCTAATTGTTTGAGATTTTCTCCCCTGCTTAGTCAAATGTTGACTTGTTGTGACACATGTTCCCATTTCATTTGTGAAATTCTCATACTTTATTAGATGGACATGAAATTTTACATGAGATAACTAGACATCCTCATCTTTGCCATGGTTTTAGTCCCATTCATTTATCATACACCATCTCTGATTTATGATTTTTCTAAGTTGATGCATGTTTGGTTGACTTCTTTGAGCATGTTCAAAATTGTTTTGACTTTCTGATTTTCATTGACTGCCTTCCACTTGTCCAAATGAGCTGAAATTTGACATGCTTACCATGCTGTGGGTTGTGATTGATCATGATTTATTTGGTGATTTTTGGAAATGTTTGAGATTGCTTTTGAGTTAAGTCTTGCTGTTGACTTCTATGAGCTTCTGTTTGCTATACCTTGACCTAATTGGTTCATGAAATGATGATAGTGATTGATATGAATGTGAACCCAATTGGTTTTGTTTCTTGATTGTTTGAACATGATTTTGGATGCTTGCCCTTTTCTGTTTTGACTTTTTCATTCTCTTTTGACCCTAGGCTTGCCCTAGTGGTCTTGTTACTCACCTTTGAGCTCATGTTTTCAGGTTGACCAACAAATGACCAATGAGACCAATTCTATTTGATTGAGCTTGCTTGATTATCATTGACTAACTTGTCTGTTTTGTAGGTGGCTTGGCTCACATGCCTTGAGCCTTGTGCCTTGCACATTCACTTGCTTGTGCTGACTGGTTGATATCTGTTTCATTTGATTTAACTTTGACTTGTATACTAACTGTGCTTGACTGATTTCAGGTACTTTAGTTGCTTTTAGTTCCTTGTGAACTTTGCTTTGCTTTGCTTGATAAGCAATTTGCATTGAGGTATACCTTTCTATCTTCATGTAGTCTGGAAGACCTGGCCTGTTACTTGGCCAGGCAACTGTCTGAAGTCCTCCTTAAGAGGCAATGTTTGTGATTGTTTTACTTTGTCCTTGCATAGAGTCAAAGACCTCCTAAGTGAAGAGGCAATTGGCAGAACCCAAGGGATATGCAATCTATCCCCTGCTATTTTGTGTGTCATCTGTTTTGCTCACACCACTGTGTTGATGCATTGCAGATACAAACCCAAGATCTTGTACAATTGTACAGTTGAGTCAGTTCTAAGTGTGTAGAAGGGTTCCCACTTTCTGAACCCACACATTCTTGTCTTAAGCTCTCCCAGGCCAGGGATAAGAGCTGTGAAGTCTTATCTTCACTCACCTTTCATCTGCTTCACCTTAGCCCCTCAATGGCAAGGTTAAGAGCAACATTCTACCCATTTCCAGAGGTTTGTTTGTTAAGGTTGATATGACCCCTCGACTAAAACCTAACCCTTGTTTGAGCCACTTGCTTGTGTATAGTGTGTGCTATCTGTGCTTGTATGTTTGTTTGACTTGCTTCCTGTGCAAGTTAGGGTTAGTTTAGACTTGCTTCCTGTGCAAGATAGGTTGTGCTTGACTTGCTTCCTGCGCAAGTTAAGTGTGTGTGTGGCTTGCTTCCTGTGCAAGTCATGACTAGGATAGGCTGGCTCCCTGTGCCAGTTAGCTAGAAACCTTAACTTAGGGTTGATTTTGCATGACAACATTTAGGCTCGAGTCGTAGTCTCCCTAGTGTTGTGTCTCCCTCTGTTATCTGGTTAGGCTAGTCCTTTATCCCTGCGTAGGGGAACTACGTCGCCCTGATCCTCATACCAGATGAGGTACGTAGGCAGGAGATGAGCTGATCTCTCCGGGCGCCTGTGTCTTTGTTTTGTCTTGTTGTGTGCTTGGAAGCTGATGTAAGTCCATCGAGTGGCATTCGGGTTCCAGTGTGGGTTTGTTTGGTTCGGATGCTGATGTAAGTCCAGTGATTGGCAGTCAGGCTCCATGTTTGCCTTTTTGAGGTGTGTTTGGTTCGGATGCTGATGTAAGTCCAGTGATTGGCATTCAGGCTCCACGTTTGCCTTTGCCTGTGTTTGTTTGTGTGCGTGTCGGCCGAGCTACGAATGCTCTGATTCTCCTTCGTCCAAAGGAGATACGTATGCATAGGATGCGATATCCTAGCGAGCATGTGTCGTTTCCCCAGTCCGAACTACTTCGACTCTGATGTCTATGCCTGATAGACTAAGTAGGCCCAGGATGCGATATCCTGCCGAGTCAGTCTCTTTTGTTTTCTTGTGTCTCTTTCAGCCAGTGTGTGTGTGTGTGTGTGAGCAGTGTTTTAGCAACCATTTTCCTTCCTTTTGTGCGTGGATCCCGTCGAGTACGACGGATGCGTAGGGGTGCTAATACCTTCCCTTCGCATAACCGACTCCCGATCCCATTCTCTTTGGTCGCGAGACCATGTCTTTTCCCAGGTTTACTCTGAGCGTTTCCTTTCCCTCTTTTGGGATAAATAACGCACGGTGGCGGCTCTGTTGTTCTTGTTTTCCCGCCGGTTTTTCGCGTGATGCGACAGCTGGCGACTCTGCTGGGGACACTAGAGAAGTTGACCTATGCTGGTCCATCTTCCCTAAGCGAGTCTCTCCTAGCGCTCTCTAGGTTAGGGTTTTGGTTGCTGTTTGCTGTTATTTATTGCATTCATTTATTTATTGTTTGCATCTATGTTTGCATTAATGTTTGCATTCATTCATCTGTTCACCTGGCTGGTTGTCTGTTTCTCTCTGTTGGGGTGGGAGTTACATGAGGTAAAAGGCCCAATACCCAGGCCATGAGTGAAATCTAGGATACCTAGGAATAGAGTGATTCATGGGAAGCGGGTGGTATTGCGCCACTTAGCGGAACATTGATATCACGAGCAGTTCAGACCCTGGTGGGACATTATCGTTACATACTTCGGGTGTGTATATGATGATGTTCTGCGAAAGGTTGTTTATGCTGCGTTTCTCTCGACCTTACCCTGGCCTAGATGACACCCGTGAGTGGGGAGGGAATGATCATTATTACAGGTACAGTTGGTGACTTGTTGGTGACTTGTTGGCGACTTGTGATCCTGGTGGTGACTATTGGTTCAGAAGTTTGGGGTTTCAGATGACTTTGGGGGTTTCAGATGAATTTGTGGTTCCGAGTTTAAGCCGAAGCTTTGATCCTGTGTTCTGAGAGACGCAGCCAACCAGTCGTGTCTGCATCATTTGCATCATAGCATATTTATTTTCAAAAAAAATACGCAATAAAAAAAAAAAGAAGAAAAAGGGGGAAAAAAAAAAAAACAAAAAACTAATCCCTGCATGCATATCATTTCTCAGGTACATTCCAGAGCTTGTTCACTGATAGAGATGGTAACAGTCCCAGAGTTGAAGCGGAAGACTTGTTCCTACAGCTTTCACCGTGAACCTTTGACGTCTCTGATTGAGTTGAGTAACCTTATGACCAGTGGTAACCAGAAGGGGTTTGTTGACCAGTATGGAGATATTCTGACACTGTTGAAGATGGTAGTCGATCCGGTGCCGTTGCAGACTCTTCTACAGTTCTACGACCCAGAGCTTCATTGTTTCACCTTTCAAGATTATCAGTTGGCGCCTACTCTTGAGGAGTACTCCATTCTGTTGAGTGTCCCGGTCCGGTATCAGGTTCCTTTCTTGGATGTGCCCAAGGAGGTTGATTTCAGAGTTGTTGCCAGAGCTCTCCATTTGGGTATCAAGGAAGTCAGTGATAGTTGGAAGTCCAGTGGGGATGTTGTAGGATTGCCTTTGAAGTTTCTGTTGAGGGTAGCTAGAGAAGAAGCAGAGAAGGGAAGTTGGGAAGCCTTTCATGCTCAGTTGGCCGTCATGATCTATGGGATCGTCCTGTTTCCGAGTATGCCCAATTTTGTTGACTATGCTGCAGTCAGTATTTTCATTGGAGGAAATCCAGTTCCTACTCTGTTGGCTGACACTTACTATGCTATTCACAGTAGGCATGGTAAGGGTGGGGCTATCAGGTGTTGTCTCCCGCTTTTGCTCAGATGGTTCTTGTCTCTCCTGCCAGTCAGTGGACCTTTTGTGGATGCTCAGAGCACGCATAAGTGGACTCAGAGGGTTATGTCTCTTACCTCCTATGATATCAGATGGCAATCTTACCGGATGGATGTGCGTAACGTCATTATGAGCTGTGGAGGATTCCGTAATGTGCCACTCATAGGGACTAGGGGTTGCATCAATTACAACCCGGTTCTTTCTCTCCGCCAGTTGGGGTTCGTGATGAAGGGAAGACCACTTGAGGCTGAGGTAGCAGAAAGTGTGTATTTTGAGAAGCAGAGTGACCCGGCCAGATTGGAGCAGATAGGGAGAGCTTGGAAGTCTATTGGTGTGAAGGATGGATCTGTCTTAGGGAAGAAGTTTGCCGTTGCTATGCCCGATTACACTGATTGGGTCAAGGAGAGAGTAGAAACTTTGTTGTTACCCTACGATAGGATGGAGCCGTTGCAGGAGCAACCACCTTTGATCCTTGCTGAGAGTGTGCCTGCGGAGCACTACAAGCAAGCCTTGATGGAGAATCGCCGTTTGAGAGAGAAGGAGCAAGATACCCAGATGGAGCTGTACAAAGCCAAAGCTGATAGGTTGAACTTGGCTCATCAACTCAGAGGAGTGCGAGAAGAAGATGCTAGCAGACTGAGAAGCAAGAAGAGATCCTACGAGGAGGTGGAGAGCATGTTAGATGCAGAACACCGGGAGTGCTTGAGGCTGCAGAGAGCTGAGGCCAGCTATCAGAAGAAGATCAGAGACTTGGAGAAGCAACTCAGAGATAAAGACATCCAGTTGAAGAAGGAAGTAGACTTGAGACAGGCATCAGAGAACCACCTTGGAGGAGAAGTGGTAGAGCTTAGACGACAACTGAAGGAGAAGATCACTCTTTTGCCAGAATGTTCAGAATGTGACCTGTTGATAGACCAGTGTCAGTACTTGAAGACTCTCATTCCGGGAGGCCGTTTGTCTTAGCTTGTATCTTTGATATGTATGTTGAGAATCACCTCCAGGCTTGTTGGATGGGATTCATTGTTGTACTCCGATTGTTTGGGTTTTCTTTGTCGACTTTGTTGTATGATCCTGTTACTCATATAGATGAGGTTGTTGGTTTCACTTTGTACTCATCACTCTTGTGTATGTTGTTTCTGTGCTTCTATGTTGTTTTTGCTGCAGGTTGCCATCTTTTGAGGATGACTCAGGCTCTTTGAATGCCTGAGGAATGAACATATCATGTGCATCATACGCATCATTAGCACCATACTCATATCATTTTGCATAACAGGTGTTCTTGGTCGTGACTTCTCACTCTTGGTTCCTGTTCAGGCAGGATAGCTGATCAACGTCCGCACCGCTACTCAACAAGACTGAATCAACAGAGAGGTATGGATCAAGTTCAAGCTGAGTTGGCTGAGATGAAGGCTAACATGGCCCAGTTTATGAATATGATGCAAGGGGTTGCACAAGGTCAAGAAGAACTTCGAGCCATGGTTCAGAGACAAGAGGCTGCAATTCCACCGGTCAACCATGCTCCGCCAGAGGGAGGCCCGGTCAATGATAATAATGTTGCTGCTGCTGTACCCATCAACAACTATGCTGTAGGTGATGAGTTGGGGGGTATTCGAATCAACGGTCAACCTATTGCTCCAGATGCCGCTAATGCCAGAGTAGTCCGTGCCCCGGCCCGTAATCCTGTTCCGATTGTTGACAGACAAGAGGATATGTTCTCTCTGCTCAGTGAAGACGAAGACGTTCTGGGAAGGGTTGATGAGAGGGATCGTAAAGTTGATGCCCTTGCTGAGAAAATTAGAGCTATGGAATGTCAGAATTCTCTCGGTTTTGATGTTACCAATATGGGGTTGGTGGAAGGTTTGAGAATCCCTTACAAGTTCAAAGCACCGTCCTTCGATAAATACAACGGTACTTCTTGCCCTCGCACCCATGTGCAGGCTTATTATCGAAAAATCTCTGCGTATACCGATGATGAAAAGATGTGGATGTATTTTTTCCAAGATAGTCTATCTGGGGCTTCTTTGGACTGGTACATGGAATTGAAGAGAGATTCTATCCGCTGCTGGAGGGATCTGGGTGAGGCCTTTTTGAGGCAATACAAACACAACATGGACATGGCACCGAGCCGGACTCAGCTGCAGAGTCTTTGTCAGAAATCCAATGAGAGCTTCAAGGAGTACGCCCAGAGGTGGCGTGAACTGGCTGCTAGAGTTCAACCCCCTATGCTGGAGAGGGAGTTGACAGATATGTTTATCGGTACTCTTCAGGGTGTGTTTATGGACCGGATGGGGAGCTGCCCATTCGGTAGTTTTTCTGATGTTGTCATTTGTGGAGAGAGGACTGAGAGTTTGATTAAAACTGGGAAGATCCAAGATGCTGGTTCCTCTTCTTCTAAGAAGCCATTTGCTGGGGCACCTCGTCGAAGAGAGGGTGAAACTAATGCTGTTCAACACCGCAGAGATCAGAACAGAATTGAATACCGTCAAGCTGCTGCAGTAACCATTCCGGCACCTCAACCTCGTCAACAACAACAACAAAGAGTTCAACAACCGCAACAACAACAACAACAGCAACGTCCGTATCAGCCCAGACAAAGGATGCCGATCGACGTTTTGATTCGCTACCCATGTCGTACGCCGAACTGCTGCCCGAACTACTCAGGTTGGGGATGGTTGAGTTGCGTACAATGGCTCCGCCTACAGTATTGCCTCCTGGGTACGACGCCAACGTCCGTTGTGACTTTCACTCTGGGGCACCAGGGCATCATACTGAGAAGTGTCGGGCTCTCCAGCACAAGGTCCAAGATTTGATCGATGCCAAGGCGATCAACTTCGCTCCAGTGCCTAACGTCGTAAACAACCCTATGCCTCAGCATGGTGGGCATAGAGTGAACAATATTGAGGGGAAAGAAGCTGAAGATCTGGTTGTTAATGTTGATGATGTTCAGACTTCTCTGCTAGTTGTGAAGGGCCGTCTGCTGAATGGGGGTGTCTACTCGGGCTGTGATGAGGATTGTTTGGGCTGTGCAGAATCTGAGAATGGTTGCGACCAGTTAAGGGCCGGTATCCAGGGTATGATGGATGAGGGTTGTTTGCAATTCAGTAGGGCTGTAAAAGATCGTGGAACAGTGTCAACTATCACCATTTACTTTAAACCGTCTGAAGAACGTGGACAAAGGGTCGTTAGTGCACCTGCAACAAATGGTACCCCAGTTACCATTTCCGTGCCTGTAACCATCAGTGCTCCAACTACTATCGCCGCGTCTGGAAGAAGGGCTGTTGAGAATAGTAGAGCCGTGCCGTGGAAGTATGATAATGCTCACCGCAGTTACAGAAGGGCTGAAAGTCAGACGAGACCAGTGAATCAAACTCCAGTGACAATTGGTTTACCGAATAGAGTTCCTGCAACTGTTGGTCCGGCTGTGGATAATGTAGGGGGTCCAGGAGGTTTTACCAGAAGCGGTCGTCTGTTCGCACCGCAGCCTTTGAGGGACAATAATGCTGAGGCTCTCGCCAAAGCAAAGGGTAAGCAAGCTGTGGTTGAGGAAGAACCTGTCCAGAAGGAAGCGCCCGAGGGGACATTTGAGAAGGACGTGGAGGAGTTTATGAAGATAATCAAGAAGAGTGACTACAAGATTGTAGATCAGTTGAATCAAACTCCGTCCAAGATTTCTATACTTTCACTGTTGTTGTGCTCTGAGGCACACCGTAATGCCTTGCTGAAGATGTTGAATCTGGCTTACGTGCCTCAGGAGATTTCTGTCAATCAACTGGAGGGTGTGATGGCCAATGTGAGCACCAGGCATGGTGTAGGATTCACCAACCTGGACTTACCGCCTGAAGGGCGAAACCATAACAAAGCCTTGCACATCACCATGGAGTGCAAGGGGGCAGTGTTGTCTCACGTATTGGTAGACACCGGGTCGTCGCTGAATGTGCTGCCTAAGCAGATTCTGAAGAAGATTGATGTGGAAGGGTTTGTGCTTACTCCCAGTGACCTGATCGTTCGTGCTTTCGACGGATCCAAACGTTCTGTGTGTGGGGAAGTTACCTTGCCTGTGAAGATAGGTCCTGAGGTATTCGATATCATCTTCTATGTTATGGACATCCAGCCCGCCTATAGTTGTTTATTGGGGCGTCCATGGATTCATGCAGCAGGGGCAGTCTCGTCGACTCTCCATCAAAAGCTCAAGTATGTCTGGAACGGTCAGATTGTGACTGTGTGCGGTGAAGAAGAGATTCTGGTGAGTCATCTATCCTCGTTCAAGTATGTTGAGGTGGATGGCGAGATCCACGAAACCTTATGCCAGGCGTTTGAGACTGTGGCTCTTGAGAAAGTGGCGTACGCTGAGCAGAGGAAGCCAGGTGCTTCAATTACTTCTTACAAGCAGGCTAAGGAGGTTGTTGATTCTGGCAAAGCTGAAGGCTGGGGCAAGATGGTGGATTTGCCTGTCAAAGAAGACAAATTTGGCGTTGGTTACGAGCCTCTCCAAGCAGAGCAGAATGGTCAAGCGGGTCCGAGTACCTTTACCAGCGCTGGGCTGATGAATCATGGCGACGTCTCTGCAACCGGTAGTGAAGACTGTGACAGTGATTGTGATTTGGACAACTGGGTTCGCCCGTGTGCACCAGGGGGGTCTATCAACAACTGGACGGCTGAAGAAGTGGTTCAAGTTACTCTTCTGACAGAGTAATTTTCTGTTGTTTTGTTCATTTTGCATGAAAATCCTACGTTCTGCCCAAGGCGTAGTGGTTCATTGTAGGGCCTCATCATGTTTTAATGATTATCATTAATGAAGGACATTTTTTGAAATCAAACTTTGTGATCCCTGTCTTTCTATTTTTTGTTTTCATCCTTTTTCAAAAACAATAAAAATGGCAATGTTTTTGTTTTTTGTGACTTTATTGAACTCTTTTTCTAAAACAAAGCATTAAACATGCAGAAGCGATCTTATGGCATTCACTATGAACAGTTCTGTTATGGCTCAGTATGATTTCGACAATCCCATCTACCAAGCTGAAGAGGAGAGTGAGGAAGACTGTGAACTCCCTGCAGAATTGGTCAGATTGCTGAAGCAGGAGGAAAGGGTCATCCAACCTCATCAGGAGGAGTTGGAGGTTGTTAATTTGGGTACTGAGGACGCCAAAAGAGAAATCAAGATTGGGGCTGCTTTAGAGGACTCTGTCAAGAGGAGGCTGATTGAGATGCTGAGAGAATATGTGGAGATATTCGCCTGGTCATATCAAGATATGCCTGGGTTAGATACAGACATTGTGGTGCATCGATTACCTCTTAGAGAAGGATGTCCTTCGGTCAAGCAGAAGCTTCGTAGAACGAGTCCTGACATGGCAACTAAGATCAAGGAAGAGGTTCAGAAGCAGTGGGATGCAGGTTTTTTGGCTGTTACAAGTTATCCCCCATGGGTGGCCAACATCGTTCCTGTGCCGAAGAAGGATGGTAAAGTCAGAATGTGTGTCGATTACCGGGATTTGAATAGAGCGAGTCCGAAAGATGATTTCCCATTACCTCACATTGATGTATTGGTTGATAATACGGCTCAATCCTCGGTATTCTCTTTCATGGATGGTTTCTCTGGATATAATCAGATCAAGATGGCGCCAGAGGACATGGAAAAGACGACATTCATTACACCTTGGGGCACGTTCTGCTATAAGGTGATGCCATTTGGGCTAAAGAATGCTGGTGCTACCTATCAGAGGGCAATGACGACTCTTTTTCATGACATGATGCACAAAGAAATTGAAGTGTACGTAGATGATATGATTGCGAAGTCGCAGACAGAAGAGGAGCACCTGGTTAATTTGCAGAAGCTGTTTGACCGGTTGAGAAAGTTCAAGCTGAGGTTGAATCCGAACAAGTGTACGTTTGGGGTGAGATCAGGGAAGCTTTTAGGCTTCATTGTCAGTGAGAAAGGGATTGAGGTTGATCCAGCGAAAGTCAAAGCTATTCAAGAGATGCCTGAACCGAAAACGGAGAAGCAAGTCCGTGGGTTTTTAGGGAGATTGAACTACATTGCAAGGTTCATATCTCACCTAACTGCCACATGTGAACCAATTTTCAAACTGCTTAGAAAGAATCAGGCGATCAAGTGGAATGATGACTGTCAGAAAGCTTTTGACAAGATAAAAGAGTATTTACAGAAACCTCCAATCCTTATACCTCCAGTTCCAGGGAGACCTCTGATAATGTACCTGTCAGTGACTGAGAACTCGATGGGGTGTGTATTGGGACAGCATGACGAGTCTGGTCGAAAAGAGCATGCCATATACTACCTTAGCAAAAAGTTTACCGACTGTGAAACAAGATATTCACTGCTCGAGAAAACTTGCTGTGCTTTGGCCTGGGCTGCTCGCCGACTGAGGCAGTATATGTTGAACCATACTACCTTGTTGATTTCTAAGATGGATCCAGTGAAGTACATCTTTGAGAAACCAGCTCTCACCGGACGCGTTGCTCGTTGGCAGATGATTCTAACAGAATATGATATTCAGTACACGTCACAAAAGGCCATCAAAGGTAGTATTCTGTCAGACTACCTCGCCGAGCAACCGATTGAAGATTATCAGCCTATGATGTTTGAATTCCCTGATGAAGACATCATGTATCTTAAGATGAAAGATTGTGAAGAGCCTCTTGTCGAGGAAGGACCGGATCCTGATGACAATGGACACTGATGTTTGATGGGGCTGTGAATATGAATGGTAACGGTGTTGGGGCAGTATTGATCAATCCTAAAGGTGCTCATATACCTTTTTCTGCCAGATTGACGTTTGACGTCACCAACAACGAAGCTGAGTATGAGGCTTGTATCATGGGGATAGAAGAAGCCATTGATCTGAGGATCAAAACCCTTGATATTTATGGAGATTCCGCTTTAGTGATCAATCAAGTCAATGGAGATTGGAATACGAATCAGCCGCATTTGATTCCGTATAGAGATTACACCAGAAGAATACTGACATTCTTCAAGAAGGTGAAGTTGTATCATGTCCCCCGGGATGAGAATCAGATGGCTGATGCTTTGGCTACTTTATCTTCCATGATCAAAGTTCATTGGTGGAATCATGTGCCACATGTTGCGGTGAATCGACTTGAGAGGCCTGCGTATGTGTTTGCAGCCGAGTCTGTGGTGATTGATGAGAAGCCGTGGTATTATGACATCAAGAACTTCCTCAAGACTCAGGAGTATCCTGAAGGTGCGTCGAGGAATGACAAGAAAACCCTGAGAAGGCTAGCTGGAAGCTTCTATTTGAATCAGGATGATGTGCTGTATAAGAGAAACTTTGACATGGTCTTGCTCAGATGCGTGGACAGACCCGAGGCGGACATGTTAATGCAGGAAGTTCATGAAGGTTCCTTCGGTACTCATGCCGGCGGACACGCAATGGCTAAGAAATTGCTGAGAGCGGGTTATTACTGGATGACTATGGAATCCGATTGTTTCAAGTATGCTCGGAAGTGCCATAAGTGTCAAATCTATGCTGATAAGGTGCATGTACCACCAAGCCCTCTGAATGTCATGAATTCGCCTTGGCCGTTTGCCATGTGGGGCATTGATATGATTGGGAAGATTGAGCCTACTGCTTCGAATGGACATCGCTTCATCTTGGTTGCGATTGACTATTTCACCAAATGGGTGGAAGCAGCTTCCTATGCTAACGTTACCAAACAAGTGGTTACCCGGTTCATCAAGAAGGAAATCATCTGTCGTTATGGAGTTCCGGAGAGAATCATCACTGACAATGGTTCGAATCTCAATAACAAGATGATGAAAGAGCTTTGTAAAGATTTCAAGATTGAACATCACAATTCTTCTCCTTACAGACCGAAGATGAATGGTGCTGTAGAAGCGGCAAACAAGAATATCAAGAAGATTGTGCAGAAGATGGTCGTTACGTACAAGGATTGGCATGAGATGCTGCCTTTCGCTTTGCATGGGTACCGTACCTCAGTACGTACGTCGACCGGGGCAACCCCTTACTCCCTTGTGTATGGTATGGAAGCTGTCCTACCTGTTGAAGTGGAGATTCCTTCTCTAAGAGTTTTATTGGATGTCAAACTAGACGAAGCCGAGTGGATTCGAACAAGGTTTAACGAGTTGAGCCTTATCGAGGAGAGACGGCTAGCAGCTGTGTGTCATGGACAGTTGTATCAGAGAAGGATGAAGCGAGCCTTTGATCAGAAAGTGCGTCCTCGAAGCTATCAGATCGGTGATCTAGTTCTGAAGAGGATCCTCCCTCCCGGTACAGATAACAGGGGCAAGTGGACTCCTAATTATGAAGGTCCGTATGTTGTGAAAAAGGTATTCTCCGGTGGAGCCTTGATGCTTACAACTATGGATGGTGAAGATTTTCCGTCTCCTGTTAACTCAGATGTAGTCAAAAAATACTTCGCATAAATTGACCCGCTGGACAAAAAGAAAAAAAGTCCAGGCAAAAAATGGGCATCCCGGCGAACCAAAAAAACAGAAAGAAAAGGTTCGGGCAAAAATTAGGGATAAAATGAAAAGAATTTGTACACCCGGTAAGTCGAAAACCCGCAAGGGCGGCTTAGGCAAAAATGGGTATCCCGGTGGATTGAAAACCCGAAAGGGCGATCCAGCCAAAAGAGGGATTAAAGCGAAGACTACAGTCTGAGTTGTCTGTACTTCATCAAGCTTTGTCGTCTTCCATCTCGAAAGATGTGATCCGTCCAGTCATTCTTCTCAGAAAGCAAGGAGATTGGGAGAAAAACTGATGATCTGTGAGTTATAACAGAATTGGGAAATAGTGGATGCCGTGTTCACATTGCCATTAGGATAGATTTTTCCTTTTGTGCGCAATTACCTCTTTCTAGGAATTGTTTCCCAATGTATTTGCCTCTTCAGGCACATTTTCAATCAATAAAAGTCGTTATTCAGATAAATGGCTCTTTTGTTTTTATTTTTACTGTTTTGTTTGCAAAAATGTCCGAATTTTTGATAAACATTGCATATAAGAACATGAAGGCTACACAATGACGTGCAAAAAGATAAAACATTTGAAAATCATTTTGAATGTTGAGGACACTTGAGCGTATCTTGTCCATGTATCCCCTGGGGGCATTTTGTTGTGCTGTTTTTCAGATTGGCATCTGTGAGGACGTTTCCTCAGCAGATATTTTCCCCAAGCAAGTTTGGAAGCTATCAGAGCTATGTTCCCCTGCGGAGACGTCTGTGGATAGTGCCTTCTATTCCCCAACAGATCTAAGGATTGCCTATCCCCAACAGACCTGTATTTGCCGATTTCCTCCCCGAGTGAGGCAGGTTCATTGAAATTTATCTCCAACATTTATCCTATCTGTAGACTGAAGGATATCCCCAGCGGAGTTTACCTTCCCCAGCAGCAGTGCTATTCTCCAACATGAGTGAGAAGTCGTTGCTCTCCCTGCAGAGTCTCCCCGCAGAGTTGGAGTGCCCGATCAGTTTTGGCTCCCCAGCCGGAGTCTTTCATCATTTTTGCATCTTGCATGTAGTGATCATTGCATCCTCAAACTGCGTAGCATTCCCATTCAATATGGAGCATTACGCCATAGAAAAATTCAAACATATGCATTCATGTGTTAACCTCACCAGACCGTATCCCCGGCAGAGGCGGATCATTTTGTTCAACATCGGTGCAACACGTCTGCTACAGTTGCTCTTGACAGTATTCAGGATTGATATCCCCACGGAGGTTTATTACCTCACCCGTTGGTGACAGAAAGTTTGTTTCTCCCCAGTGAGACTCCCAGCAAGTGATCAACCTCGCCTTGACATATCTAAGATGTCGTTCTTGTGATACCGGTAAGTGTCATGCCAGCACCCACGTGTGTTTCTTTGTTTGGTGTCGGTAAACACCATTGTTTCGGTGTCTGTAAACATCGGGTTTTCTCCCCAGTCATCGGTAAATGTCTGGTCATTTTTCGATGTCGGTAAAAATCATCTTTCGATGTCAGTAAACATCGAGTCTTTTCTGCAGTCATCGGTAAATGTCTGATAATCCCCAGCTAGAAATCCCCAGTAGAGTCATCGGTAAATGTCCTATCTGGTTTCCAGTATTTGTCTTTTCCCTTAGTGAAGTGTTCCCCGGTCATCGGTAAATGTCTGGTCGTTTTGGGATGTCGGTAAACATCATCTTTCGATGTCGGTAAACGTCGAGTCTCATCCCAGTCATCGGTAAATGTCTGGTCATGCTTTGTTTCCGTGTTGATAAAATCAAGATCCCCAGAAGTCGTCAGTAAACGTCTTGTCTGATTACACCACAAAGATTTTGTTCCTCCTCAAGTGGAGACGCCATCAGTAAATGGCCCCGTATGCTTCGATATCGGTAAATATCAGATCCTCAGTTGCAGTAGCCATCGGTAAATGGTCAAGTTGAAGTTGATATCGGTAAATGTCAAGTTTTCTTTGAAGCCACCATCGGTAAATGGTTTTGCTTCCTTTTACACCAGAGTTGTTTCCCAGCAGCCATCGGTAAATGGTCTTGCTGAAGTTGATATCGGTAAATATCAAGTTTCCAGTTTCTAACCATCGGTAAATGGTTTCGCCTTTCTGAAGTTGTCAATTGCAGGCGTCATCAGTAAATGACGTGGTTCTCCTTGTATCATATCCAGCAGAGTGCAAATTTCTACGGTTCTTGGTATTCAATCCCTGTTTACCCTGAAAGTCTGACAGCCGTTGCTCTCATCCATTCGGGTTCCCAGTTGATTGAATAGGGGCAGCTGTAACACCTCAAATTTGCACCTATCATTGTACATACATTCTCATATTAGGTCATAGCATATCATGGTCCACTGCATAGCATTGCATTGTCCCATTTGCCTCAAGTGCAAGCCAATCAAGAAATTAGGTCAAACTGGTCAGGAGATCAGTCAGTCAAGCAAGCAAGCACAATTCTCAAGGAGCCAAGGCCCTAGGGTTGGTCCAACATGTTCACATGACTTGGGGATCTATTTGAAGTGTTTTGGTCAAGGATTGGATGTTCAGAAGTCATCAGTCAGTGCACAATCAGTCAGAAACCCTAAAAGTCAACTGTTGGTCAACTGTCCATTTAATCAGTGGTTTGATGGTTGGATTTGGTTTGAGAGGTCTCATTCATGTCCAAATAGGCCTCATATATCATGTCAAACACCATCATGGAAGAATTTGAAGCCAGATCAGAAATTTCCAAAAATGGAAACTGGACCTGTAACTGAAACTTACCAAAAATGGAAAGTCTTGATCCTCAAACTTACATCATGATACAAGCTTCAAATGAATTTTTGCCCAACATGAAAGTTGAAGATCTTGTTGTCCCATTTCCAAAAAGTCCAAGAACACTCAATTCCCATGTATGGTTGGCAAGTTATGATCAAATCATTTTCAGAATTTCTTGAACTTCAAAAGGCCATATCTCTCAAACCATTTGGCCAATTTGGGTGGGGTTTTTTCCTACAAGTCACATTTGATCCCCTCTTTCCAAAAATGTAACTTTCATGTACCAAAACTTCACCAATCAAAATGGCATTTTTGAACTTGCCTTAATTAATTTCAAGTGAAGTGAAATTTTGACTTTTTAAAATAAACCTTTTCCATCATTTTGGCCAATTGGAACTTGCTTGGAATGTTATTTGCAGCATGTTCAAAGTCAAATTCGTGCAAGTACATACACCCATGCCAACTTGCTTGAAACTTGGAAAAAAAGTACATTTCTCACCAAATCTATCCCACCATTTCATGGACCATGATTTGTACCACAAAAACAGCAGATTTTATTCATCATTTTCTGTCAAATGAGAACCCTAGTGGCAGCCTCCAAAACACAGAACTTCACTCATTCTCAAAAAATTTCATTTTTGCATTTTTCCAAAACCTGTCAAAAACTCTCAAAGAACTGAGCTTTGCTTTGCCTGAAACAACATCCATACAACATTGTGAACACATTGCAACCATTTTTCTCCAACTGGAAGGAGCCTTTGTCCAACTGTTCTCAAACACACCATCCATGGCAGATTGGATTTCAAGCACGAGCAAGCATCCATGAACCAAGATTCTTCCTCCATCCACCTTGTAGAAGCATAGAGAGCAACTGTTTCACTTCAAAACGACCAAACAACAACCGCACCACAGCTGTTCCTCAAATCTGGTAAATTCTCGACCTTAACCATTCCAAAAACCATGATATGCTTTAGTTAGATCACACCATGCTAATCATTTTGAAGTTTGAATCATGTCAAATGGTTGCCTATGCTAAAAGATATGTTGACTTGAAATCTGATGTGTGAATATGTTTAGCTTCGATTCATGATTGTTAGTGTGTTTTAATGAAAACCATGGTTAGATTTGGACTGTATGTTGTTTGCTGATCATGATGGTATATTTGATTCCCATTTCTGGGATTTTTGTTCATCATTGATGATGAACATTACTGTTGAAAACCCTAAGTTTCAGCCCAGAATGCGTTTGCCTTGGTTTTCTGTTTTGCAGGCCTTGTTACTGTACCCGTGCCCCCATGACCAATCAAAACATTTTATTTCCCTGTGCTAAACGCGGCGTTTCAATAACCGGACCAAATATTTACAAAAATGCCACCGGTCGTGGCACATGACCTATTAAATTCATGTTGTTTTTCATTTTATTCCATTTTTGATCACCAACTTACAAAAATCATTGCGCATCCAATTTTAATCCAAAATTCATGGGATTTTTTGCATCATGTTCATCACAATCTCTAGTTTTTTATCATGATTTTTCCAGAATTTTGTGATCAATGGATTTTAATTGGTACTAGGGTTTGTGACATGTATGCATATTTTGTACACTTTGCCAAAACATTTGTGAAATGGTGATACTTTATCCAATGGCTCCCAAATTTTTTGTGCTTAAACTAGACACACTCATGGTGATTTTGGTGTAGAGTTTGTGAATTTATCATTGCTGGCTTGTGAGTTATGATTTTTTGAAGTAGGGTGTGACAATTTGTGTCACACCATTGATGTGCAACTTCATGATTTTTGATACCATGCTTCCTGACCTCCAATTGATGTGAATTTTTGCATGAACCTACTCTTGTATGTCTAGTTTACATGTGAAGTTTCTTGGAATTATTTGTGGCATTTCCTAATTGTTTGAGATTTTCTCCCCTGCTTAGTCAAATGTTGACTTGTTGTGACACATGTTCCCATTTCATTTGTGAAATTCTCATATCTTCATGTAGTCTGGAAGACCTGGCCTGTTACTTGGCCAGGCAACTGTCTGAAGTCCTCCTTAAGAGGCAATGTTTGTGATTGTTTTACTTTGTCCTTGCATAGAGTCAAAGACCTCCTAAGTGAAGAGGCAATTGGCAGAACCCAAGGGATATGCAATCTATCCCCTGCTATTCTGTGTGTCATCTGTTTTGCTCACACCACTGTGTTGATGCATTGCAGATACAAACCCAAGATCTTGTACAATTGTACAGTTGAGTCAGTTCTAAGTGTGTAGAAGGGTTCCCACTTTCTGAACCCACACATTCTTGTCTTAAGCTCTCCCAGGCCAGGGATAAGAGCTGTGAAGTCTTATCTTCACTCACCTTTCATCTGCTTCACCTTAGCCCCTCAATGGCAAGGTTAAGAGCAACATTCTACCCATTTCCAGAGGTTTGTTTGTTAAGGTTGATATGACCCCTCGACTAAAACCTAACCCTTGTTTGAGCCACTTGCTTGTGTATAGTGTGTGCTATCTGTGCTTGTATGTTTGTTTGACTTGCTTCCTGTGCAAGTTAGGGTTAGTTTAGACTTGCTTCCTGTGCAAGATAGGTTGTGCTTGACTTGCTTCCTGCGCAAGTTAAGTGTGTGTGTGGCTTGCTTCCTGTGCAAGTCATGACTAGGATAGGCTGGCTCCCTGTGCCAGTTAGCTAGAAACCTTAACTTAGGGTTGATTTTGCATGACAACATTTAGGCTCGAGTCGTAGTCTCCCTAGTGTTGTGTCTCCCTCTGTTATCTGGTTAGGCTAGTCCTTTATCCCTGCGTAGGGGAACTACGTCGCCCTGATCCTCATACCAGATGAGGTACGTAGGCAGGAGATGAGCTGATCTCTCCGGGCGCCTGTGTCTTTGTTTTGTCTTGTTGTGTGCTTGGAAGCTGATGTAAGTCCATCGAGTGGCATTCGGGTTCCAGTATGGGTTTGTTTGGTTCGGATGCTGATGTAAGTCCAGTGATTGGCAGTCAGGCTCCATGTTTGCCTTTTTGAGTGTGTTTTGGTTCGGATGCTGATGTAAGTCCAGTGATTGGCATTCAGGCTCCACGTTTGCCTTTGCCTGTGTTTGTTTGTGTGCGTGTCGGCCGAGCTACGAATGCTCTGATTCTCCTTCGTCCAAAGGAGATACGTATGCATAGGATGCGATATCCTAGCGAGCATGTGTCGTTTCCCCAGTCCGAACTACTTCGACTCTGATGTCTATGCCTGATAGACTAAGTAGGCCCAGGATGCGATATCCTGCCGAGTCAGTCTCTTTTGTTTTCTTGTGTCTCTTTCAGCCAGTGTGTGTGTGTGTGTGTGAGCAGTGTTTTAGCAACCATTTTCCTTCCTTTTGTGCGTGGATCCCGTCGAGTACGACGGATGCGTAGGGGTGCTAATACCTTCCCTTCGCATAACCGACTCCCGATCCCATTCTCTTTGGTCGCGAGACCATGTCTTTTCCCAGGTTTACTCTGAGCGTTTCCTTTCCCTCTTTTGGGATAAATAACGCACGGTGGCGGCTCTGTTGTTCTTGTTTTCCCGCCGGTTTTTCGCGTGATGCGACAACAGGACGACATTCTTCCCTCGTTGGCAGTCGATGCACTACTATATCGGTATCCAGTCCTGGCATGTCTTCATAAGACCAAGCAAAAATCTCTACATAGTCATGCAACATCTGAATCAACCTTCTCTTGACACTGTTTTCCAAGCCTGCTCCTATTTTGACTTCTTTCTTGTTTACTTCAGTACCCAGATTTACAGTCTCAACTGACTCCTCGTGTGGCTGTATAGTCCTTTCTTCCTGCAGTAACAGTCTGGCAAGTTCTCCAGGTACTTCACAATCTTCCTCACTTCCATCCTCGGCTTGGTAGATCGGATTTTCAAAGTCATAATGAACAGTAGTAGAACTATTGTCAACAGGATCCAGAGTGGGTATGGATCTGCAATTCGTTACGTGAGTGTGTGTAAGAAAACATAGCTCGTTTGGAAGATGACAGAAAAGATAAAGAGCGCAATATTTGAATGCAAAAAGTCCATTGATTTATTGAATATGAATATGCTTATGAAAATGACAAAACCCTTAACAAATTAGCTATTGTGCCCCGGGCATAGACACAACTCTTGGAGAAGTTCAATTGTAAAAAAAACAAAAATTTGCAACACCAAAATAGACAATAACAATTACTCCTGACTAAAGGAAATCGGGATAGTGTCTTCAGCCTTCCAATTATTGAGTCCGTCACCAATTGTTGGGAAAATCTAGCTATCCAGGTCGCAATCGCTGTCAGCATCTTCTACAGCATTAATTTGACTCTTGTCAGAGCTGAACCCCAGGCCAAATTTGTCAGACTTGTAGGGTACGTTGATCAGTTGACCCCAACCAGTACGACCGCCATTTTCGACCACAGCTTGAGCATCTTTCAGAGAAATCATGGCAGGAGGAGCTCGAATAACCTCGGGCACAAGGGGAGTTGGCTTAAGGACAGGACTGGGCGGAGGAACTACTTCAAATGACTGACAAGGAGTCTCAATGAATTCACCATCCATCTCGACGTATCTGAAGGTATGCACACTACTGACAATGTACTCTTCTTCTCCACACACGGTGACAATTTTGCCCTTTGTGGGATACCTCAACTTTTGATGGAGAGACGAGGCTACATCGCCTGCCCCATGAATCCAAGGGCGTCCCAGCAAGCAGGAATAGGCAGGACGAATGTTCATTACATGAAAGGTAGTATTGAAGACTTGAGGTCCTATCTTGATAGGGAGGACTACTTCGCCATGGACAACACTCTTCGCACCATCGTAAGCACGTACCACAATGTCACTAGGTTTCAGTTCAATGCTTTTACAATCCAGCTTATCCAGCACAGCCGTCGGCAACACATTCAAGGAAGAGCCATTATCGATCAACACATGAGACAAAGTGATTCCCCTACACTCAATGGAGATATGCAGGGCTTTATTGTGATTCTTTCCTGCTGGTGTCAGATCAGCGTCGGAAAAGCCTAGGCCATTGTCAACAGCCAAGTGAGCAACATAATGTTCGAACTGATCGACAGATGTCTCCTGAGGTACATGAGCGGTCTTCAAGAATTTTATCAATGCATTGGCATGAGGTTCAGAAGATAACAGCAAGGATAACATCGAGATCTTAGACGGGGTATGCCCCAACTGTTCTACAACATCAAAATCACTCTTGCGAATGATTTTCAGCACTTCTTCCATTTCTTGTTTGGCAACATCTTCGGGAGTAACTTCGACCGGTGTCTCTGACTGAGAAGGATTGACTGGTTCCTTTCCTCGAGTTTCAAGGACAGGAGGTGAGATTTCTGGAGAGAAGATCCTTCCGCTTCGAGTAATTTTACTAGTCCCAACAATGCCACTAGTATCAGCAACATTATCCACTTGCTTCACGCCATGGATGTAAACATCACCGCCATAATTCCACGGAATAGCTTTGCTTGAGGAATACGGGATCGGGCCAAGTGCAGTAATGATTAGGGGAGCTACCCTGGGCTCCACAGTAATCTTCACAGGCGCCCTAGTAGCGGTAATCTTCACTGGAACTTTGGACCTAGCAATCACAACTATTTCTTCAATAGGGTTTTCCGCCTTAGGAATCTTTTCGAAGAGAACTGTACGATCATCCATCAGCCGTTGAATACCATTCTTCAATTCCCAACAATCATCTGGTTGGAATATACAGAGATTGCAATCTTTAGCACAACCTGGAAATAAACCAGCTTGCAATAAATTCCTCTTTATGATCGGGAGAGGAGATGTTAAGTCCGCCACATTGGAAATGTGAGAATCGTCATCCATAGCATTAACAGTCTTGTCATGGTTAGGCATAGGAGCAGTGATGACATTAGGAGTCTCCGGAGGCTCAAACTCAATTTCTCCAGCTTCGATCATATCCTGAATCTTATTCTTCAATGACCAACAATCGTTTGTATCATGCCCGGGGCTATCGGAGTGATATGCACACCTGGCATTGGGATTATAACGAGAAGAGGTAGTGTTGGGATTTGTAGGAGGATCTCTAAGGGTGATCAAATTTGCCTTTAGCATTCCCTGCAGTGCCTGTGCCAAGGTCATATTGATCCTGGTAAACTGCCTTCTTGACCTGTCTTGTTTGGGCTGGAAGTTTTGAGATGGTGGTGCTGCAATCGTAACTGCTCCAATGTCGTGGTCACGGTTTTTCTTGTTACAACCCTTTTGACCGTACACAGCATTTGATTCGTTCCTCCCCTGATAGGACCTTTTGGTGCTTGCAGAGGTAGCCGCCTGTATCTTTCCACTTCGGATGCCGCTTTCAACACGTTCACCTGTTAATATAAGTTCAGTGAAACCTGATGAAGAACTTCCCAGTAGATGGCTGTAGAATGGGCCTGTCAGTGTGCCCATGAACATATCCACCAATTCTCTGTCAGTCATAGGGGGTTTGACTCTGCCAGCCAAATCTCTCCACTTTTGAGCATATTCTTTAAAGCTTTCTTTAGATCCCATAGTCATGTTCTGCAGCTGTAGCCGGGTAGGCGCTAGTTCAGAGTTATACTGGTACTGTTTATAGAAAGCTGTTGCTAAATCAGTCCAGGTGCGGATGTCAGAGCTCTCGAGCTGATAATACCATTCCAACTGTGTGCCAGACAGGCTCTCTTGGAAGAAATGGATCCATAGCTTCCTGTCAGTGGTATGCGGCTGAATCTTTCTCACATAAGCTCTCAGATGCATCTGAGGACAGGACGCACCATCGTACTTAGTGAAAGTGGGGATTTTGAATTTGCGAGGAATGGTCACATCGGAGACCAGACCCAAACTTTCGAAATCCAGACCGGGCGCCTTCTGACCCTCCATAGCTAGCATACGTTCTTCCAGCAACTTGTACTTATCATCTCTTGGAGAGTACTGTTCATTTTCATAATCTTCATCGTCATCCTCAGGGTTGGAGAAATCAGCATTCTCTTCCTCTGAATCATTCTCTGTCTCCTCTTCTGGACCATTCGGGATCCCAAACTTGACTCCTGTGGCCTGTCCTTTACGCCTTCTTCCCGGGTTAATGAAACTCACAGCTTTCTTGTCTTTCTTCTTTTCGAGCCAAAGAGCCTTCAGTTCCTCCTGCCCCTTGGATAAGCTTAGCATCATCTCCTTGAATTGAGCATTCTGAGTCTGGAGATCTTTGACAGTTTGTTCGAGATCCATTTTTCTGTTTGTAATGAAGACCGTGAGAACATTGAACTTGTAGAATACCTGTTATGCAGTGTTATGTTATGCTATGCAATGTATGAAATGTTTTCAAGGACTTTTGGAATTTAACTTTGCGTAAATCACTAACAAGAGAGACATGTTTATTGCTGATTTCTTTGATCAATGTTCATTGCAAAAGGAATAATAAAAATACAATGAAAGCTCAAGTCTCCCAGGGGCGACTTCTTTTTGGGCGAAGATACGCATTGAGTCTTCGTTCCTCATTAAGCTGACTGGTAAGTTCTAGCACTTTCTTCCTTTCTGCGACGAACTGAGTCTCGAAAGTATCCCTTTCTTCTCTCAACTGGATCCAGGATCTCTTTAGTTCCTCAACGTTGGTAGGCATATCTGGATAAGGAATGATCTGAGGAGCGCCTCCTTCAGCTTCAGGTTCGACAATCTGAGGTCCGATTGCAAGATATGGCATGACAAGTTCACGAGCTCTGGCGCGTACCCATCTGAGATAAGGTTCCATAGGAATAGAATTTTTCTGTCCTAACGTACCTCTCTTCACCATGCCCCAAGCTCGTACAAATCTTTGACGGAGGCCTTGGAAATCGTTGTCATAGTCGAACACAATGCCTTCGATGATCATTTCATGTGGACCATCTCTTCGAGCACAACCAAACTGTCGCAGAGCTAAAGCAGGATTATAAGTAATACCTCCTCTTATTCCTAGGAGTGGTACATTAGGGAATTCTCCACAACGGTCAATGATGATAACATTTTCTTTGAGATGAGGACACCAACGGATGTCTGAATGGGAGAGCGACATTATCCTTTGAGACCATTTCAAATTCTGCTCGTTCTTCAAGACCGATTGAGGAAGGTGCGAAATAAACCACCTAGACAACAAAGGTATGCAGCACATGAGAGTCCCTTGCCTTTTCATAGTACGAGTGTGGAGGGAATGCAAAATGTCTCCCAGCAAGGTAGGTACAGGGTTATGAGTGAGAAATATCTTAATAGCATTCATGTCTATGAATTGGTCTGGATTAGGGAATAACACCAAGCCATAGATTAGTAATGCCAGGATGTCTTCGAAAGCACGGACATTCATAACTTTTAGGAATTCTCGGGCCTTATTTATCAGGAATTTGGCAAGTAAACCCTTAACTCCACTCCTTGTTACCCAATTAGCTTCAATGTCGGACTTCGTCATGTGTAAAGCTGCGGCAACTTCTTCAGACTTCGGAACCTTTTCTAAACCACTGAAGGGTATTTGATCAAGGATAGGTATCCCAAGCAGTCTGGAGAATTCTTCCAGTGTAGGTACCAACTGATAATCTGGGAATGTGAAGCAATGATGTTTAGGGTCGAAGAACTGGAATAAAACTCTCATCATATCTTCTTTGAACCCAGTGGTAACTAAATTGAGAAGAGAACCATGTCTCTTGATGAACTGCGCATGATCGGAAAGTTCTGACACCAAGTTCTTGAGTTGAGGAGAGATTGCTACAAGATTAATCCGAATGGTCTTCCTGGGAGCCATAGCCTTACAAAACAGAGCAAAGTTAAATCCCTAAGTCCTTGAAATGGTTAGTACAATGTTATGATGTCATGATGTTATGATGTTATGAGGTTAAATAAATAACAAGCACAAGCAAGTCACACAACCATCATTCCTAGGTTTTAAGGCTTGCGTGAGTTCCATAGGTAAGTACCCTCCCCACTGAAGTTTAGTTGGTTCAACCTGTCCTAGAATAGTAACCGGGTTCTAAAAGGATCTCCAATCATTGACCTTCCTTCAAGTCCACTTCAGTGCAACACCAAGTGGTTGACCGAAGCTTCCCTAAAGTCCAATCTCAAGGAGTGTAGTATCGAGTCTCAACCAACCCCAGTCGGAACCAAAGTCAGTTATCTCACTACTTTCTAATGGCCAGGATGAGTCAATTAGGGTTCTAAAAGTCTGGTTAATGCTTTAATGACACCACGCAGATGCCAAATTTTTCCTCAAGTAAACATGAGGAACATCAGGACATCCAAAGTGTCACATTAACCGTAGCCATCATTTTAACCATTCCAGTATACGCCGGATAGTCGCGATGATCTATTGCTACTTACCTAAGGTACACTAGATCCGGGTGTAGGATCTTTCACTCAAGAATACCCAAGCAATCCCTTAAAAGTAAATCAGACAATTTTAAATAAGTGATCTTGTTTTTTAAGGTAACCTCTCTTGTAATAGTCCCCAGCAGAGTCGCCAGTTCTGTCATACGGTGAACTGACTTGGGGTGTTTTGCTTTTTATCGCAATGTCGCGGATAGCAAGAGTCGCCACCGACTTTTCTTTTATCCAATAAGGAAAGGTGGAAAAGAACAGGAAAGACCTCAATAGATTTTGGGTTCGGGAGGTACATTATACAAGGGGAAGGTGTTAGCACCCTTTGTATCCATGGTTATCCATGGGCTCTTAATTGCTGGATCACTTATATTTTTGTCTGAAAAGTGTTCGTGAATTGTTTAAAAAAATGTTTCGAAAAGAGAGTTTAACTTTGTAATGATTCTCGTATGAATGTATACAAAGTATTTATCTCGTTTGATTTTGAAAAACAGTTTAGAAAAATATAACTTGGTAATGATTCTAGTATGAGTGTATACCAAGTGGTGATTTTCTAGGATTTGCAAAGTGTGAGGGGTGGAAAATGTTTTAGGTTATGATCCAGCAATTGAGAGTCATACCTTCCTAAGGTCGTTATGAACGTTTCCTATCCTTATGAGGGTAAAACTGTCCTTACTATTGAGAAGTAAGTAATTTTACCCTTTGGATGTTTAAGGGTCATCGTAGGGTCATCGATAGGTCATTGAAGGCAACAGTTGTAAGGATACCTTAGCATTCGAAGGGACGATCATCATTTAACCGTAGGCTACACCGAAGGGTCATCGAGGGACAAAATCATATATTCGAAGGCAACATCCGAGGGACTATGATTTATTTTAAAGGGACATGATGATTTAATCGAAGGGTCTTTGCTAAGGGTATCCCCACATTCGCGGGACATGACCGTAATACCGTAATATCGTAAGGCAATAAAGAGAGGTCCAAAATCACATGTTTAAAGGTCATATTTTAAAGTCAATTGGGTGATTAGGATGAATCTCCACATTAAAATCAATACATTAAAATTAATACATTAAAATTAATTAAGCAATTTAGGGTGGATCTTCATAAGGGTATCCCACAAATAAAGTGGAAGGCCTAAACATCACTCTTTTCCTGGGGTGTGTGAACCTTTGCAACATTCAGCAAACGGGTTAGAATACCAAATCAGGGTGCAATCGAGGATTACACCGCAAAAGAAATCACAACAGTAATATGATCAGATAAACAATGCCTGGCTATGATAAAACATGAGTGAAAAGTCAGAATAGAAAAGTCGGCTACTGTCAGGTTCGCGCCTGCCTCGCCTAGCGAAGGCTTAGCGAATACTCGCTTCATGCTCGCTTAGCGACGTGCTAGCGAGCGACTGCGGATTCTGGTTTTGATATCAGTACAATTTCAACCAATTTTATGCCTTATGGCTTTCATTACAGCAATTATATGGTTAATCATTTAAGGTATTCAAGTGCACACTACAATTCACATGACAAACTTAAGATATTTTCATAAATTTAATCATAATGCCATATGCAAATTAAGAACATAAGGTAGTAATAGCAATTGTAACCTTGAATTGGCCGACCGGATCGAATTGAGCGGAAGTGACCTTGCTGCCGCCGGCTTTTCCTTCAGGGTTTCTCGGAATTCTCAGGGTTAGCCTCCAGGGTTTTCCGTCTGTGAGCGCGAGGGTTTGCTTGCTAGGGTTCTCCTTTCGTCCTTTTTCGTTCTCCCCTTTTCATTACTGAAGTGCTGGTATTTATAATGCTCTTTTTCATGACCTAATGGGCTCAGAATGAAGCCCGAAATTTTCTGTTGTCTGTCAGCTTCGCTAGGCGAGCGTGTAGCGAACGTGTAGCGAACGTTCGCTAGGCGAGCGTGTAGCGAACGTGTAGCAAACGTTCGCTAGGCGAGCGTGTAGCGAACGCGTAGCGAACAGGCCAGTTTGGGCCATTTTCTGGATTGGGCCATTCGTGAGCTGGGCCTTTGTTCCTTTGAGATCAGTGTCATAAAAATGAGTCGGAGTGCCCTGAAAAATGTCTTGAAATATTAATGGGCAAATTTTGGGGTATGACATACGTCTATCCTCAATTCGAATATGAATTGAGATATTATAATAAATCTTACTTTGTAAAATGTGTGTATACAAGAGATGAAGAAATCGAACTCAACAAACCCTAAGTTTGATGTTGACTCTACCACCTCCAAAACCCTTGATCAAAGAATGATCAAGTAACCAACAATTCAACTTCAATTCACATGTTCTTACTACTTCCTTGCCAGGTACTCCTTGTCCCAAGGCTTTCACCCGGTTGAATTAATCACAAGTACACACTTGTTGAAACCTAAGATTTTCCAATGCGATCCACTGTCTCACACTACTCCCTTGCAAGACACCCCTAGTCCCAAGGCTTTCATTCAATTGGATTCGAATTGCACAATATTGTCCAAAAACTTCAAATCCTTAACGATCTTGAAGGAAAACCCCAAATCGGTTTTCTGATTTGAATCTCTCAAAGTTCTCAACCCAATATTATCGGTACAACAAACCTAATTGGACATTATCAACCCTAATCTAGATGACACCCAATCAAAGAATGATTATGTATAGTTTGATTGTGTGTACGCATAGATGGAGTTGAAGATGACGAGAAAGCTTTAAAATCCTGGATTCATGTAGGTTTTAGTTACTCTAGAAACCTTACTAGAGAATGATGCATGTATGAAGTATTTATATGCATGTGTGATTTAGGGCAAAAAAGGAATGCAAAGGACTTGAGAAAAATATGAATTTTTGAAAAAATACATCGCATAGGTCGACCTATAAAAATCATGTGTTGACCTGTTCGATGCATATGTCGACCTGTCTAAGGTCATGTGTTGACCTATGACTGCTATGCGCTCCCTATGTGTTGACCTGAAGAGTCGACACATGAGACAGAAGATACAAGCTTTAATATTGCATCATACGTGTCGACCTATAGAGCATATGTGTCGACTTATAGAACGCATTTGTCGACCTATAACCAATAATATTTTTCCATAGGTCAAATTGTAATCACATGTGTCAACTTATAATGCCATTTTTCATAAAAATGATTTTTCATGCATGTTTGATACATGAGACCTTTTCCAAGTTGTTTCCAAATACTTTTATGCTTTCTAATGCTAAGATTCACATAGAGAATCAGAGGATGCCATGCAATATACATTAACACTAAAGTATCCTAGTTTTGTCATCATACAAAACACATCTATGGAAGTTGCACTCACACCTCTTGACTCCCTTGTGATTGACAAACATGATCTAGGTTCTCTAGTGTTGGGTAATTTTGGTATGTACCATTCAATTGATGGTCAGGGTTAGAATAATATGAATTAGTTGGAGGTTGTTCGAAGTTGTGATCATCTGGGATATCAGATGAATGGTCGAGATACTGATCTTAATCCATCTCATTAGATAGTTAAGCAGTGATTCCCTCGACTATTTTTTCTTGCTGATCAACAGTTGCCTCTTGGACCGGATTAACAGTTGTTATTGGTTGGATTGATGGCGAACCTATTTTAAAGGAATCAACCAGTGGATGCTTGAATTAACATTCGTTGTAGGAAGTACAACAAAAATAGTTTTTTCTTGTAAAGAAATCAGTCGCACGAAAGAAGGAGGTTGTAAGAGATAAATTGAAAAAGAGATATAAATTGAAATTTAAAGTACCACAGAAGTCTTGAAGCTAGGGATTGAATATGCACTTTCTAAAATCTTGTCATGAATGATTAGTTATGGGCGTCTTGGTTTCTTTTTTAATCAGAGGGTCCTCTTCTCTTTCTTCCTTCTCTTCATCAATGGCGATGAGAGGTTCCTCTCTTGATTTTTGGTTGGACTGGCCTCAAGAAGTTATCTTTTGATTTTTCTTCTTTTTTGCTTGTTGAAGTTTGATGTCTCGAAATAAGCCTTTTTCTTTCCGGCATCTCAAAGATCCAACGCTACATCTTTCTCTGCCAAGTTCTTCTAATGCTTACTAGGAGCAGGTTGAGTAGAAGCCAAGTTCTCATTACTCTCATCAGCAGCTTCGACACCTTTATTTTTCTCTTGAGTCCTTGGTTCAGACTAGAGCATTGGAAATTTTAGTATGATAAAGAATGTATGTGAGGGAATATAGGATAATTAGAGAATAAGTAAGACCTATTTTTCTCACTATCAAGAGCTACATGGGCTTTATCTTTCTTGGTTTTATTTTCTGGGGTGGCAAATGGTGGCACTACTTCCTCTCTTCCGACTCTAGAAAATAACAAGGATAAGCAAAAGAGAAAGCAAAGTTTTTGTCGAAAGAAAGATTCAAGGCCTATAAAAATGACCTTTTTTTCTTTCTATTTTCTTCTTTTTCAACTCTTTTGAAGCAATTCGTGTAGTTACAAGCATTCAAAATAAGTAAAGAAAGGGTAACATAAAGAAAGGTAAGTGGTTCCTAAGGGTCATGTATTTCACCTGCTGAGATGGAGGACATGACTTGAACATGTTCAATATCGACATGAAGATGACCTTTATAATTATCCATGTTATACTTAGTAGAAACTACTCTATGATGTTTTTTCAGTTTATTGTTTAAAGCTGACAAAGATCCACAAATAAACCAATGTGAAAATGGCGGACAACAATCCAAATTCACAGGCTGAGAATGGTGGATGTTTGGAAAAATAAAATTTTAAAACGAAAGTATACCTATCTTTTACATGAGGAGGAATTTTCAAGTGTGGGAGTTTCTCAGTAACTTTATATTTTAAAGTAAGGGCTGCATCATAGATAGTTCGACAAAGTTCACATGGATTATACACATTTTCAAAGTGTTTTTGGACAACATGAATTTACTTGTTGTGCGTGCCTCTACTTTTCTTGAATCTAGTCTACAAAGATGGAAAAGCGTCTGTTAAATGTTAGAGAAGATGCAAATGATCCATGCAAATGATCCATGGAATGTTAGAGAAGTCTTAGCATGTTTGATATTCTTCTTCCGACAAATCAGTAATGGCCAGGAGGATTTCAGGTCTGTTGAGGTAAAAGGACTTTGGTAGAAATTGGCTGAAGCCAAATTGTCTGACCACCACATTGGGTTGGTAACTAATAAGTCCCATGACACCTCTCCCTAACGAATTTCTGGTCGACATAACAGTAGGTTTAAGAAAAACTTCCTAGATATCGAGAGTCTCAAAATGTTGTTCAAGAGAAAGATGTGGAAACTCTCTCTTAAAGCAGTCTGGACCGTGACTTCGCCCGACGAAAGGGGCAATAGAAGAGTCAAAGGTAGCGCGGTCTACATACATGAGGAAATATTTCTTGAAGGCTTCATCTGTCCAAAGTCTAGCATCTTCTGGAGCAAGTAGAGCATGCCTAGTGGTCAATCCATCTTGCTTCAACCTGTTTTGTTAAGTTGGAAGGGATGGTGAAATTAAGAGAAGGTTCAAAAGTACATTAAACCATAGTTGCAGAAGCCACATAGGACCAGAAATCAAAAAACATTTGGTCTGTATCAGTTATGGATTTCAGGTCAGACAAAGAAAGCCAAAGAACTTCGTACAGAAAACCTAAAGTTAACCCGATAAGACAAATGTTCCGCCCCTCATGAATTCGGGTCAATTATGGTCGTAATCTACATTACTACTAAACCGTAATTAAGGTTATTTCAACATAGGAAATCCATCAGAGTGAGTGGCTGGTCTGGGCCAATTACAATCATAATGTACATTACTACCATGTCGTAATTCCAACTACACTACGCCAAATAAGGGAAAAGAGGGCGCTTATTTTGGCCTATAACAGCGCTTTTAAGCGCCCTCTAAAGTGGCGCTGGCATAGGTAAAGACAGCGCTTTGTTTTCCTGGAGAAAGCGCTGTCTAAAGTGGCCCTTTAAGGGCCACATTATAGTGCGCTTTAAGAAAAAAGCGCCCTCTGGAGTGGTCCATAAAGAGACACCTTAGAGGGCGCTTTCAGGAAAAAGCGCCCTCTAAAGTTGTCAATGTAAAGTGTTTAGAGGGCGCTTTCAGGAATAAGCGCCCTCTAAAGTTGTCAATGTAAAGTGTTTAGAGGGCGCTTTCAGGAAAAAGCGCCCTCTAAAGTTGACAATGTAAAGTGTTTAGAGGGCGCTTTCAGGAAAAAGCGCCCTCTAAAGTTGTCAATGTAAAGTGTTTAGAGGGCGCTTTCTGGACAAAGCGCCCTCTAAAGTGTTAGTTATTTTAAAAAAATTTTGTTTGAAAAACAGTGGATATTTAATTGGTAACCTGTTCGCATGCTGCAAAAGTGTAAAATTCATATTGATTTCATCCTTTAATCCAATGTTATACACCATTAATCCATTGATATATACAACATGAATCCATTTATATACAACATTAATCCTCCATATATACAACATTAATATATGATTCTTTGATCAAAAATATACAACAACATATTCATGATTTAGTAAAATTACAACAACAATATACAACATATATACAACAACAGCATACAACAACAACATTCCATACATATATGTACAACAATATACAACCTAGCTATATGATTCTTTGATCAACAATGAATTGACACAATTCATCCTTGATTTCATCCAAATGAGCTCTTGAGTAAGATTTGTATTCCTCAAAGTACTACAATTAAGAGAATAAAACATATTCATGATTTAGTAACAAATTAGATGAAATATCCGATAATATTAAAATAAACCCTAAGTTATTATTCCATACCATTTTTGGGATGTCTATACGATTCAACGCAATGATGTCTCTCATAAATCTCATTACAAAAAATCCGCAATCGACCGAATTATTTTGCTGAGGACACTACACAGAAAAACAAACAATATATATATAGTTAATTTCTTACAAACACTATTATAAGCAAAAAAACAAACACTATTATAAGCAAAAATAAGATACTTAATATATACCTGAACTCTGATCCAGGTAATGTCCTTCCTATTGCGGTATTTCTTTTTCAATCTAAATTTTATTATTGCCCTAACAAAATAAAAACGTATATTGAGATCAATCTGACAGACATAATTAAATATACAAATACACACGATTATTTAGGGGAATTTCACTTACGCGTCAACCGTCTTCTTCATACTCGGATATTTACTCCAATCACCCGATAAAGAATCGAGATAATACACTATTAGTCTCGAAAGATCCATAGCAACCAACACCCAGTGACCACTGTAAAATAAAACAAAAATTTAGATGAATGAAAATTTTCTACGTAAAAGATATACATAGATTAGAATGAAATTATTAGAAAGAAAATCTAACCCGTTGCCAGAATTAAACGGTAAAAAATACAAACTGGGTGTAGACTTATCGCCGACCGCCATGAATATATCGACTAGATCATTCTTTACGGATGTTGAATTATTCGTTATTAACGTTGCGTTGATACGGGAAGCAACAATAAAATTGAAACGGTTACACAATTCAGTTCCCCGCATCAATGTTACATACATATACCTTAAATAGAAACATAATAAACATTAGACTACTCATTGAAATGTGTAAATAAATTGTTCAACTAAGTAAATTATAGATTGATCGGAGTACCATATGTATGTATGAATGACAGCGATGCCCAATTCGGTGTGTTCAAAAAGTTGTTGGAAGTCCTCCTTTCCAATTATTTCGAAATGAGCAGCTCCGAAAACACCTTCATCAAAATTTATAGTACGAATGGCCCCCCCATGCATAATATCGGACTCCTCCACCATTTTCTCAAGACGCATCAAAATTTGAGATTTTGTCCCGGACGTCGTTGGAATATCCTTAGCAGCGCTTTTCAACTCTCGACCGGGAACCTAAAAATTCATATAAAATAAATCATGACTTTTTGTGATGCAACAGAATCGTTGCGTATATAATTCAATGGGTATATATATTTGTACCTCTTTTTGAGATGCAACCGACTCGATGCGTCTTGAAATCCCTTTACCAACTTTATGTGTGAGTCTTGTAGGAGTCTAACATTACCATATAATTGATTAAATATCATAATTGTAGCTGAATTGAAATGTGAATACTAAATATTCATAATCATTTAGAACATATATACCTCGGCATCAGGGAAAATTAGCTCTGACGGCCAACCAACAAAGGATCCGACTGCATCTCGCATCAACGTTGTCTCTGAAACAACGTCAGGTAATGGTAGACGGGCGTCCGTATCGAATACGAGGTCAACCGAAACTTTCATAAATCCCACCGGGAGGGGATTATGGTGAAGTAATTCACCCGAAGTATTGTGCACTTTTCCCTTGCCAACCATGCGATAAGTTGGTGACGATAGATACAGCTGACAAGGTGAAATGCCTTAAACCAATAATAAATGTTATTGTTAACTTGTATATGTGTCAAGTAAAAAAGTGCTATTTTAATTTCATAATAACATATATAATTACCTCGGGAAATTTCGGTTGATGATTGATACTAGCTCGGTCACTAGTATCTTTTGCCTCGGAAGCGCACCTTTCCTCTCTATACCTTGCATTCTCGTTTTGCAGTTGGAGTACTTGTGCCCTTAACTCCGCCAAGGTCTCCATCACCTCTTTGTTGGTAGGATTTTTTGTTTTTGTTTTTTTATAAAATGACGACGGAGTCACACCAAAACCCTTACCCCTCACACGACCGGAATACTCAGGAACATTTAGTACTCGACTAAGTACGCTCCTGCAATCCTGGACCTCGGTTGAAGGTACGGTTTGGGATAAAGTCTCCTGAAATATTATTAGAGGAGATTAAAAATGAATTATATGTCTAACAAAATTTTCGATATAATTAAAGAAATAATGTTACATATACTTACACATTCGTCATAAACATTTTGGACCGCTTCAACGACAGCCCCATCCTTCCCAACCCGAGCAGCCTTCCATAATACGTGATCCGGAAGAGATGTTGCGTCACTTTTCTCCTCGACTAGCTACACATTGAATTAGATTATAAGATCATCAATTATAACATATTGTGACAATGTATAAGCTCATAGTATTTGAATATACTCACAATTCTTTGTTGTAACCGTGCATAACCCATACGCCCTTTTTTGTACGGATACGCGGGTTTTGATGCCCTTTTCCTATTTATGTCGCTTACTTCCTGGATAAAAAAGTTTAAGGCATATTAGAACTTAGTAACTTAACAATTGTATAATAGCATAATTAATAGACATTACATGGAATTTTTCGTTTCTTCGTTTGGCGACAAAGTTATTCCATTCATCGGCTGAAATAATCTCGGCATACTTCATTGGCCGTTCTCCTTCAACAAATTTTCCTTCCTCATCCTTGAGAAATTTGTTGCACAAAAAGGATCGAAATCCTCGGAGTCTTTTTCCGGCCAATTGAATACAATATTTTTGCCGGCTTTCATCGATGTGAAAGGATCTCTAAAAAACATACAAATGGAGTGTGTTATTATAAAGTAATATTATAACAATATATGGTTAACAAATAGTCAACAAAAAAACATATAACAATATATGGTAAGTACCTTTATCTCCGACCATATTTTTTCCTTGCCAACCTTCAAGTCCGGACTTCTCCAATTATCACATGTAATCGGAATATGTTGGCGAACAAGGAAACCAATGTAACTTGCCAACATTGAACCGTTAGGCTCAATTAGTTGGTCTTCAGCACCCCAATGTACTTCAAATTTTACACCCTTGTCTCTTGCACGAATGATTGACTTCATAACAGTCAATCCTCGTTTGATTTCTTTTTCAACATTATTACGTGATTCATTCGCGGCATTGGTATCGTCTTGGTTAGCCATTTTATCTGTAATATAGAAATGATTCAATAAGACCCAAGTAAGACAATGATTCAATACGTGAACACATTCATATACCTTCCATTTCTCTCATGTTACAACAATCTAAACTCTTTTTTTTTATCATTATTGAATACAAACTCACACACACCTACTGCATGCAAAAGACCAATGCAAACTTATGGTGTTTGGAACATGAACAAACTTGTATCCATAATCATCAAACTTCCAAAACAAGCTCAAACACACTTCAAATATATCAGTTTTCAATCAGAAATAAAAAACTCAGTTTGCCCTAAACAACATTAATCAACATAATGCACAAAATGAAAAACTAAGTTTAGAAAATGCCATAATCAAACACATGAAGAAAGTGAACGGTAACGATGGAGAAGAGAAATACCTTAAAGGTGACGGTAACGATGGAGAAGAAAGTGAATAGTGACGGTGGAAGAGGATAACGCAGTGAACGTGAACGGTGAGGGAGGGAGAACGAACGGCGACGATGACGGTGAGGGAGGGAGAACGAACGATGAACGGTGAGGGAGTAATCGCAGTAGAGAGTAATCGCAGTTGAGAGAAAACGAAATAGCTTATAGAGAGGGAAAATAAAGAGACATGCAGTATATGTTATATTTTTAATGTTTACTAAAGGGGACCTTAGAGGGCGCTTTTTTAAAAAAAGCGCCCTCTAAAGGGGGCCTAAGAGGGCGCTTCTGAAAGCGCTCTCTAAGGCTTTCCAAAAGCGCTTTCTAAACTGGAAATGTACATGGACTTAGAGAGCGCTTTTTCAAAAGCGCCCTCTAAGGGTAACCTTAGAGGGCGCTTTCACAAAAGCGCCCTCTATTGTTGTCCCTCCATTTTTTTTTTGGCTTCACTTTAGAGGGCGCTTTGTTACAAAAGCGCCCTCTAAAGGGGGTCTTAGAGAGCGCTTTAAGTGCTCTCTAAGGCTTTCCAAAAGCGCCTTATAAACTGGAAATGTACATGGACATAGAGAGCGCTTTTTTAGAAGCGCCCTCTAAGGTTACCCTTAGAGGGCGCTTTCAATAAAGCGTCCTCTATTGGTGTCCCTTCATTTCCTCATTATTTTTTCGCTTCACTTTAGAGGGCGCTTTGTTACAAAAGCGCCCTCTAAAGTGCGCTGTCTATTCAAGTTGTTCGCTCCTTATTTTTTCTCTTCACTTTAGAGTGCGCTTTTGTAATAAAGCGCCCTTTATAAAGGGGACATTAGAGGGCGCTTGTGGAAAAAAAGCGCCCTCTAAAGGGGGCCTAAGAGGGCGCTTACGAAAGCGCTCTCTGAGGCTTTCCAGAAGCGCTTTATAAGCTGGAAATGCACGTGGACTTATAACAGCGCTTTATTAAAAGCGTCCTCTAAGGGTAACCTTAGAGGGCGCTTTCTAAAAAGCTCCATGTATTGTTGTCCCTCTATCTCCTCCTTATTTTTTCGTTTCACCTTAGAGGGCGCTTGTGGAAACAAAGCGCCCTCTAAAGGGGGCCTAAGAGGGCGCTTATGAAAGCGCTCTCTAAGGCTTTCCAGAAGCGCTTTATAAGCTGGAAATGCACATGGACTTATAACAACGCTTTATTAAAAGCGCCCTCTAAGGGTAACCTTAGAGTGCGCTTTCTAAAAAGCGCCATGTATTGTTGTCCCTCTATCTCCTCCTTATTTTTTCGCTTCACCTTAGAGGGCGCTTTGTTACAAAAGCGCTCTTTAAAGTGCGCTGTCTATTGCTCCTTATTTTTCGCTTCACTTTAAAGAGCGCTTTTGTAGTAAAGCGCCCTCTAAGGTGCGCTGTCTATTCCAGTTTTTGGCGTAGTGCTAATTGAGAAACAAAAAAAGCCCAGGCTACTTGTTTTAAACCACTGTGTCATGAATCCATTTCTAAATGGTAAGGGTAGTTCTGATTATTAGGCTTCCTCATGTTCACATGTTAAGTAGGTTTAGATCCTCGAATTTTTCTCACGTTTAAGAATTTAAACATTTAGATTCAGGATAAGATAAGACCAATCTCGAATTAGAATGGGATCTTAATTATACTTAAGACCTCAACTAGTTATTCTTTAGAATCTCAGTTAAACATTTATTAAGATCTCAGTAAGATATACTTAGAACACTAGTTAAGTTATTTTAAAATCTTAGTGAAGTTGTTATTAGAACTTTAGACACATTCACTTTAAGAGTTTAGTAAGTGCAGATAAATAGTGATTGAAGGTCATAATAATGTCTGGGCGTGACTAGAGTTTGAGGTTTCTTAGTAGGAAATACATTGAGAATTTAGTTCTCAGCCCACATTTTATATCATTTTTCTTCAAGAATATAATTACAGGATTTTCGAGACGGGGCACACGAGGAATTGAAGGAAGAAGATTAGATTTTATGTACCAGGTTTTAAAAGTAGGATTGTTAGTCATGTAAGTCCATTAATCTCGTTTACTTCTTCTATAATTTTTATTTTCCTCTAAGACAGTCTTAGTCTTACTCATTGAGGACCACCTCTGATTACTTTAATTGTTAATATTGTATAATAATTTCATGATACTTATTTTATGGTGTTACAATTTCCTATAAAAGCTGGTCGAACAGACTGTGCCGTAGGTATCTAGGATTAGTATGCGCTTACGGTCCGACTCGGTTGTTCCTGTATCATGCAAGTATCAGATCATGAAGCATTAAATCCAATCAACTTAATGGTTGTGTTCAATTGTTTGAAACAATTACATATTTTTTTAACGGCCATCATGTGATGGGACGAGATTTACCGTTAAATTTATATGGATCTTCAAGAATGAAGTTTTTAGTTGAGCGCATAGCCTCATATCACCACTGATGAAAGCGTGTGCAAGAAGGAATTGGAATATGCACACTAAATTCATCCCAAAGACTGATTTAAAACCTTGTTTCAGGGAGTTAAGTCCTGATACAAGAGTTAAAACTCTAACTTTATCAATCTTTGAAAAATGTTCTTTCAAATATTCCCAAACATCAATGGAATTATCATGAAACGTGATTGTTTATGCAATTGAAATAGAAACATAATTGATAAGCCATGACTGTACCATTTGATTACACATTTTCCAAACTACATTATTGAGATCTTCATGATCAAGTATTGATGTAGATCGATCAATAGTAGATAACTTGTTCTTTGCACCATTAGCACGACACATTGATCTACTCTAACCAACATAGTTGGATCCGTCAAGTTTTGGTGAAATGGAAATTGAATTTGGTTCATCACTTGAATGCATATAATAAACTAGATATTATCGAGGTTGAATTTGGTGAATATTGTTTGTGAGAGGTGACATGGGAGGAGCAATGAAAATATGTTGTATAATATGATTTGAAGGTTCCAGTAAAGAAATAAGATAAAACAAAATAATTATTCAATAAATGTAAGAAAATTACATCAGAATCAAGGAAGAAGATCTGATGAAATTAAGAGCTTATTAAGCATGAAGGAAACTTATAAAAAAATGCACAATAAATATACTATTTTATTCCATTTATATCCTATATTTAATAAATTGATCCCATCCGAATATGATACTCTTTAGAAATTCAAGGACAACAATTTTCACTTTTCGAACATTAGTATAAGTGTTACTAGCAAAAATTAGTTAAATTTTATTTTTCTACTCTGATAAGCCTTTGGATGATTTTTTCCTTAAAAAGTTTAAAATTTAATTTTTATACCATTCAATCTTTTCTCTCTAGCCTTATCTCTCTCATTCTCCTTAACCTTTTCTCCTCAGTAGTATTTATTTTGTAGGTTTTTTAATTGATCAATCCTCCTATATATTGCCTCTGTTTTTTTATATATTCATCTCTCTCATTTTAGTTGCAAGAGTTTCCAACAATAATCTATTGAATTCTATTTGATGAGAGCTACCATCACCACCTAAACTTCACATGGTTAGCCATAAAATAATCACAATAATTATCCTCACATGTTTATACTCAAGTTTATTTTTATTTTTTATAATGCACACTCTTGCCTTTTTCAACCCAATTGCTCTAAAAAAGAAGAGTTTATTCTCTTTGATTCTTTGAATCTTTCTTGTAGCTTATAAGTATTCGGTGACACAAAAACTTTGACATAGTAATTAGAATCTCCATAGAAAGTTGTTGCCTCTTCACGACTTATCGATCATATATTCATCTTGATTGCGGCGTCTTAATTCAGTTCCAACGCGAGGAGAAGAAAAGAATTATGAGAATAATATTTTTCCTTCCTATTACCATAAGGACTTGCATGATATATTACAAAGTCTCATTCAAGATTTTAAAATTGTTGATGAATATTACAAAAAGATGAAAGTTGCAAAGATAAAAGTCAATATAAAAGAAGAAAATAAAACAACCATGACTAGATTTATTCATAGCTTAAATCGTGACATAAATGAAATAGTGGAGCCATATGACTATGTAGAAGCATATAATTTATTGCATTAAGCTATCAAGATAGAACAATAACTCAAAGAAAATATATAAATGGAAAGAAACCAAAATTAGAATAAAACCATAAACCAAAATTAATACAATAGTATTTTTTGTGTGCATTTTTTTACAAGTTTCTGTCCAAATGATTAATGAGATCTTGATCTCATTAATGGGTTAAGATAAAATTCTCTCATTTTGTCCTTTTGAGATAGATAATTTTTCTCAATCTCCTCTTCAATTTTTCTTTCTTATAGATATTTCTTCTCACTTTTTTTTTTAAATTTTCTTTTCTATAAGCTCTTCCTTTCTCTCATAATTTTCTTTTCTATTTTTAATCGATTCTCACTTCTTTATTATTTCTATTTGTTTTTCCAAGTCATTCCCCCTTTATTTTTATCATTGTCAGAACTTTCCATTATTATTTTTTCTCATTTTGTATTTTCAAAATTTGTTCATGATCCTTTTTTTTCTGGAACAATAAATATTCGACGGTTTTAAAAAAATAATAAGTATTTATTGATAAGAGGTTCATGCTTTGATCGACGTTGTTGCTGTCATGGAAGGCCAAGAGTAACAAATCTCTCCTTACGGAAGCCACCACATCACATAGTACTTCACCTGTGTATTATCCAAGTGTGAATGACACTTGTATTAGTGTGACCATCAAAATATCAATCATGTCTTTAAAATCTGGATCCTCAAGATTATAAAGTATATACCATTTTGGATCGGAGCTATCAGGACTGAATTAAGTGTTAGGAGAATGAATTTGTGGAAGACGCCACCATCGAGATGAATAACCGATTGGTAAGTCCGGAAAAAACCACAATTAGCTATGAAAGTTTCAATCGATATGTTTAATGTTTAGCGCGACAAAAAAATATTTTCCATTTAAAAAAAACTTACATGACAAGTCACAAACTAACTTTGTTTATCAAAGAAAGTTTGCATCATATGTTATTTATTGAGTTATATAACTTCTAATTAATTTCTTATCTCATTGCGTGTTAAATGCTCCATTCGTTCCGTAATGAATCGTCGAATCAAAAATAAATAAATGAGAGAATTATATTTTACTAAAGTACACTTGTCAAATATTAAAAATAATGAAAATAATAGTATTAGTTAGAAGATAAAATTGAAAAAATACATTGAAAATTAAAATTATTTATTTATTTCGGAGATATGAAGGAGGGAGTATAATACAATTCTCATTCTAATTTGTTTGTTCAATCATGAAGAGAAGGACATAGTTTTATATTTTGTGTTCTCTTGCAATGACAGAAATGGACAAATACCAATAATACAATATACATATAAATGATAAAAAAAATCTGTTTTTCACTAGTCACATTAATTGTTACTATGATGGAGAATAATATTGAAGATTCATAGATTTTTAATAAATGAAGAAACGAGCAATTTAGTGATAGTATTAGTAAAGTATAATCTACACAAGAGTTAATAAATATTACTAATTTTCAAACATTTTAAACCGCAAAATTATGAATCAAATTTCATAATTAAGCAATTTTAACCTTCTTTTTTATTAAATAATACAGTAATATATTTTTTAAATAATTTGAAACCTAAAGTATAATCTACAATAGAGTTATTATTAAATAAATATTACTAACTTTCAAATATTTTGAGTTGCAAACTGATGAATCAAAATTTCATAATTAAGCAATTGTAATCTTTTAATTTTATTAAATAATATGGCTAATATTTTATAAAATGTAATTTGAAGCCTGAAGTATAATATACAACAGAGTTAATATTATATAAATGTTACTAACTTTCAAATGTTTTGAGCGGTAAACAGATGCAGTAAACCAGAAACGATAACGCAACAAAATGCAAAAACGCTGCGAGATAGCATAAACAGAAACTAATGCAGAAATGCATTAGCAATGAAACTACTTTGAAAAATGACAATGCGAATGAGATCAGAAAAATGTATACAACAAATAGATTTATAAGATGATGTAGCAGTTCAGACTCGGTTAGAATCCTATCATGTTCTCTTTTCGTTGCTTTTACTGCATAATAGTTTCATATCTTAAGAAGCATGCAACATTTATTATTAACAAACATAGGCTGAACTTCAGACATCAAACACGATATAAACACAAACATCAGACACGATACAGATAGTAACATTGACTTGCCAATACCAGTAAAACTTTAAAGAAAAAGAACGATAAAATACTTCTATTACAAAGAATTTCTCGGTCCGAAAGTCAATTCATTCACAAATTCAGCAAGATTTGAAAGAATTACTGCTTAATTTTTAGTTAGAATAAAAGTCCTATTTTATAGGACAGACTTAGTCTTTACTTGTATTCAGTTTTCCCTTAATTTTAGGAACAACTTAGAATTATCAGGCTTTATTTTAGCATAGTTAATTGCTTTCCGTTATTGTTTTCAATCGTGTATTCAATGACTATTTAAGTCAATGCTGCAGTTAATAAAACTGAGTCATTCAATCCAATTGTTCAGTTCTTTCTTTTAGTTTCAATATCTATAAAAATTCTCAACAATTTGGCATGAGAGTCCCCACTGGGCCTGATCTATCAAAGCAGCAGTCTTTGATATTCTTGCAGCAGTAAAAGAAAAATTACAACAAAAGGGAGATTTGTGCAACCCGCGATTTGATGGTCATTATGATCATTGGAGTATGCTCATGGAAAATTTCCTCAGATCAAAGGAATATTGGGAACTAATCGAGTCTGGCTATGTTGAGCCAGCAAGTGGAGTGGTACCGACAGAAGCACAACGAAAGAAGAACGATGAGATGAAGTTGAAGGATCTCAAAATAAAAAACTATCCCTTTCAGGCGATTGATCGAACTGTGCTCAACACCATCCTTAAGAAGGATACTTCTAAAAATATATGGGATGCTATGAAGAAAAAGTTTGAAGGAAATGCAAGGGTCAAAAGATCTTATCTTCAAGCTCTCCGTAGAGAATTTGAAACTCTTGAGATGAGATCTAGTGAAGGTGTAACAAAATACTTCTCTAGGGTCATGATAGTGGCCAATAAAATGCGAAGATACATGGAGGATATGTCAGACGTTAAAGTGGTTTAAAAGATTTTACGCTCTTTAACTGAGAAGTTTAACTATATTGTTTGTTCTATTAAAGAGTCAAAGGACATCGATGATCTTTCTATCGATGAGTTACAAAGCTTATTAATAGTGCATGAACAGAAGTTCCAAAGACATAGTGGCGAAGAACAAGCCTTGAAAGTTACATATGAAGTAGGAAGAGGCCGTGGCCGAGTTGGTTATAGAGGAAGGGGGGAGAGGTAGAGGTCAAACATATTTCAACAAGGAAACCATAGAGTGTTACCAATGTCATCGACTTTGAAATTTTCGTTAAGAATGCCCTTGCAACAATGAAGCTAATTATGCAAAATTTGATGAAGAAGCAGAAATGCTTTTGATGTCTTATGTGGATCTGTTTGAAGCTAAAAGACAAGATGCATGGTTCCTTGATTCAGGATGTTCTAATCATATGTGCGGTGATCGAACTATGTTCAACGAACTTGATGAAAAATTTCGACATTCTGTAAAATTGGGAAACAACCCTAAGATGGATGTGATGGGAAAAGGAAGTGTGAAATTGCTTCTAAATGGAATGAATCTTGTTGTTAGTGAAGTATACTATATTCCAAAATTGAAAAATAATTTCTTAAGTATAGGACAGTTGCAAGAAAAGGAGTTGGCAATTTTGATAAAGGGAGGAAGTTGCAAGATATTTCATCCAGAGAAGGGTTTGATTATTCAAACCAACATGAGTGTCAATATAATGTTTATCTTGCTACCCCAAACTCAATCCTCTTCACAAGCACAATCTGATCAGTGCTTTCACACTAAAGCTCAAGAATTGTCGCATCTCTGGCACTGAAGGTATGGACATCTAAGTTACAAAGGCTTGAAAACTTTGTTGTACAAGAACATGGTTCGTGGACTTCCTCAACTCTCCATCTCCACTGTGACATGCGTTGATTGCATCAACAGAAAGCAACATCGTGACTCTATTCCAAGGAAGAGTAATTGGAGAGCAACACAGAAGTTAAAACTCATTCATTCAGACATTTGTGGTCATATCAGTCCCATATCTAACATCAACAAAAGGTACATCCTATTATTCATAGAAGATTATAGTAAAAAAGCATGGTGTATTTTCTGGTAGAAAAGTCTGGGGCTTTAAATTCTTTCAAATGCTTTAAAGTCATGGTTGAGAAGGAAGTTTAGATGTCTATTAAGTGTCTAAGAACTGATAGAGGAGGTAAATTTAATTCAAATGAGTTCAATGTTTTTGGCAAACAAAGTGGAATTAAGAGGCAATTAACCATTGCTTATACTCCGCAACAAAATGGCGTCGGAGAGAGGAAAAACAGAACTTCTATCGAAGTCGAGATCCCTTTGTTGAGAGTCTTAATGGATTTTAAATTGGAGGAGGTAGAATAGGTCAAGACAAGATTCGACCAATTGAACCTCATAGAAGAGAAATGTGTGACCGTATTATGTCACTGTCAGTTATATCAGAAGATGCTCAAGAAAGTGTTAGACAAAAAGGTCCATCCTCGAGAGTTCAAGGAGGGTGACCTAGTGTTGAAAAAGATATTACCCATCCAGAAGGATTCATACGGAAAATGGACCCCGAACTTTAAAGGGCCATATGTTGTGAAAATGCCTTCTTTAGTGGAGCCTTAATCATTACAACCATGGATAGAAAGTATTTTCCACTATCAGTGAACCCCGACACATTCAAGAAATATTATGCATAGAAAAAAGAAGATAAAATTCGCTAAGTCGAAAACCCAAGAGGATGACTTAGGAAAAAATTAGAGCATTACGATGTACTGAAAACTCGAAAGAGCGGTCCAGGAAAACATTAGGGATAAACAAAAAAAAATGAAACTCAATAAGTCCAAAGCTCGAAAGTGCGGCTTAGGAAAAAATGGTATATCATCCCGGTGGATTGAAAACTCGAAAGAGTAGTCTAAGAAAACTTTAGGGATATTCAAAAGGAAAATGACTGCAACACTCGAGCCTATACCATAACAGGAACTCAGATGAAAAGGATCATTTCAATCATCATCTCCGAAAGTGAAGTATTGCGATGTTAAAGTCATAAGGAAAGTAGCATGTGTTGTAATTCAGTAGAAACTCAAACAAATTCCTATTTTCATTTTACCTTTTTGTCTCAGTAATTTTATCTTATAGGGATTGCATCTTCATGTATTATTACCCGTTCATGGGTCAAATTTATCAACAAATAAAAATCTCTTACTTTCTACATTATTTCATTTCTTTGCTAGTAAGCAAAATGTTATCTATTTTTGGTAAATAGTGCATTTAAACTTTGGGAATAATAAAAAGATTACAAAACGTATTTTGCTTTGATTTTTAAATGTATAAGGGATACAGTCGGCTTCTATAAGACCCCAATTTTGACCCTAAGATCCCTCATGCTATCTAATCATTTGCATTGGCTTTGGGATCACACCTTGGTATCCTCCTTACCCCTCATTCATTGGATTTGTATTGGGAGAGATCACCAAGCATATTTGATTGTATCATACTTTATTTTCCTTTATTTCCTAACCAAAATACCAAAAATATGTCTATGTGTATCTTTGTTTCTTTTGTAGGTGAGTGTGTTTCTTTTGTAGGTGAGTGTGTTTCTTTTGTAGGTGAGTACCCCCACCAAGCTCATATATAGGGTTTGAGGCCCTTAATGCAAGAGATCAACAAAGGAAATGTTCAAAATGGTTCTAAACATCATATATGGATCCCCATGTACTTTATTTGTCAATTTGATCAGGAATTCATCAAAAGGTTTAAAGCTTGTTTGCCTTGGAAGCCCTAATTCATTTGGGTATCTTGTGTGACTTCCTTAGCAAGTCTCTTCATCAATTGGTCAAAGATATCATGGGATACTTCATTATACATCATCTCAAGCATATATGATCCTCCATGAGCCCTAAATATCCAAATAACTTCAAGTTTGCAAGATGGTTCAAAGAGGTTGACCAGAGAAAGTCAACTGGTCAAAACTGGGGTTCCCTAGACCTTTTCTCCTACAATTTTTGTCATATGAAAATGATTCCAAAATCAAAGTTATTATTTATGACATTCCAAACAACCTTTGAGTGAGCTTCAAACTTGCTTGATCTTGCTTCTAATTGGCCTTGGCTTGACTTCAGAAGCTTGTAGGAGTTGAATTGGATCAAGGAAAGGCTTGGATTCTTGGAGTTTCAATCTCAAAACAGAAGGAGATTTGAAACTCGATTTTAAAATGAGAACCTTCAAGATTTTACTCTAATGGCGAGGGTTTGGATTGCAGGTTCAAAGCTTGGGCAAGGTGTCCTTAATTCTGAGCAACGAGGGTCTTATTTATAGGAAAGACAATTGCTTTATACACATTTCCAAAATTGACCAAAAATAGTAATTCACTTGCATGCTTGCATGGACGTATGATAGGTCTATCAAATGATGCCATCAGGTCCAAAATCCTTCATGTGCAATGCTGAAATCATGTCACGTGATCATGCAATGGAGATTAAAAATGTGAATATGAATTTCATCCAAATGAACCCTTGAAAAGAAACCATGCGCAAGTCATCCAATTCTTGGTCAAATGAGATGATCTTGGACTTTTTGGAAAGGTGAGATCAAGGGGAACAACTTTCATGTTGAACACGTTTCCATTTGAATCTTGGATCATGATGAATTTTGAGGTGGAAGTTTGGAAAATCAATCATATTTGAAAATTTTCTAAGTACCAAGTCAAATGTTCACTTCTTCCACCTTGAATAACTTTTGCTATAGGCTTCAAATGGAAAATATCCTTAATAAAAGTTGTAGCTATTTAAAACCTCTTAAATGTTGTCATAAATTTTACCTCATTTGGATTTGGCATGAAGGAGTTATGCATTTTAGAAGTCGAGGAAAATGACTTGTTCAATGGTAATGGCCCAAAATGACCTATAACGTTTCCTCTTGGGACATGCATTTGAAAGTTGAATTTGAATTTATTACAAGAATAAAAGTTGGAGAATACATATTTAATTTGATCATGAGACTTGAATGGATTTCATATCATAAAAATTGAGCAAGTTATGGTCCTTGGAGGTTGACCTCCTAACTAGGGTTTAGACAAAATGACCTATAATCTTTCATCATAAAAAATGACATTCCAAGAAAAACTAGCTTTTGACTTAAAAATGAAAGTTATTTGAAATGTCATAAAGAGTAACTTTTCTCTTGGAATCATTTTCATATGACAAAAATTGTAGGAGATAGTGTCTAGGGAACCCTAGTTTTGACCAGTTGACTTTCTCTGGTCAACCACCATGAACCAACTTGCAAACTTGAAATTCTCTTGATCTGTTGGACTCATGGAGGATCATATATTTATAAGATGATGTAATATGAAGTATCCCTTGAAATATTTGATCAAATGATGAAAAAACTTACTGAGGAAGTCACACAAGATACCCATATGATTTAGGGCTTCCAAGGCAAATAAGCTTCAAACTCTTGATGATTTCTTGATCAAAATGATAAATTAAGATCATGGGGATCCATATATGATGTCTAGAGTCAATGTGAACCATCTCTTGATTAGTCTCCTTGCATTGAGAGTCTTAAACTCTAGATATAAGCTTGGTGAAGCATATGTGAAACACACACTACCTACAAAAGAAGTAAACTTTACATTGACATATTTTTGGTATTTTGGTTAGTAAATAATGAAAAACAAAGTATGATACAATCAAATGTGTTTGGTGACCTCTCCCAATGCAAACCCAATGAAGGAAGGGTAAGGAGGATGCCAAGGTGTGATCCCAAAGCTAATGCATATGATGAGATAGCATGAGAGATCTTTGGGTCAAAATTGGGGTCTTACAATCCGGTTGCTAAAAAGGTTGTCGTGAGTAGAGATGTTATCTTTGAGGAGGAAAAGAAATGTGATTGGAATGAAAAACAAACAGTACTAGATTTAGAATGAGAATGAAGAAAATATTGACATGGAGATTGGTGAAACCCGTGACGAGGGAGTTAGAGAAATGTGGGATAATTACAGTGATAGTGAAGAGAGAGTGAGGCGACCTCTTACATGGATGAACGATTATGTTAGTGGCGAAGGTTTGTCCGACGATGAAGCCCACTTGGCTTTAATGGTGTCAACTGATCCATTAAGTTTTGAGGAAGCCGTGAAGAGTAAAAATTGGAAGTTGGCCATGGATAATGAAATCCAATCCATTGAAAAGAATCTTACATGGACACTCATTGAACCACCTGTTAGGGCCAAAATAATTGGAGTAAAATGGGTTTACAAAACCAAATACAATGAACATGGAAAAATTGACAAGTACAAGGCTCGTTTAGTTGCTAAAGGGTATTCTCAAAAGCATGGAGTGGACTACACCGAAGTTTATGCACCAGTGGCAAGGATGGATACAGTGAGAATGATTGTTGCTCTAGCAGCATATAAGAATTGGCAGATTTTTCAGCTGGATGTCAAGTCGGCTTTCCTCCATGGTGAGTTGAGTGAAGATGTTTATGTGGAATAGCCAAGAGGATACGAAAAAGAGGGCAGTGAGCATCTTGTTTACAAATTACACAAAGCTTTGTATGGATTAAAACAAGCACCACGAGCTTGGTTTAGTCGAATCAAAGCACATTTCATTGGTGAAGGATTTCAGAGGTGTGATAGTGAGAAGATATTATTCACAAAGAGAAGCAAAGAAGGAAAAGTTATAATTGTAAGTGTTTATGCTGACGATTTAATTTTTACTGGAAATTGTGAAGTTGTGATGTCCGAATTCAAAAGCTCTATACTAAGAGAGTTTGATATGTCGGACTTGGGTAAAATGAGGTTTTTTTGTTTGAATAGAGGTGTTACAAAAGTCTGATGGTATATATATATATATATATATATATATATATATATATATATATATATATATATATATATATATTATATATTATATATTATATATATATATATATATATATATATATATATATATATATATATATATGTCAAAGGAAATATGCATTAGAAGTTTTGCATAGGTTTAGCATGATGGAAAGCAATGCAACGAGCAGTCCAATAGTTCTAGGATTTAAAGTAAGTAAAGATGGAGATGGAAAAACTATTGATGAAACATGCTACAAGCAATTGGTGGGAAGCTTAATGTACCTTACTGCCATAAGACCTGACATCATGTTTGTTACTTGCCTCATAAGTAGATATATGGCCAAACCAATCCAGATTCATCTACAATTGGCTAAGAGAGCACTTCGATATTTAAAATAGACCGTGAATTATGGACTTCATTATAAGAAAGGAGGAAATGGTGAGCTGTTGGCGTTTACAAATAATGACTATGCCGGAGATGTGGATGATAGGAAGAGTACATCTGGTTATGTGTTTTTAATGAGCTTAGGGACTGTTTCATGGTGTTCGAAAAATAGCCTATTGTGACTTTGTCGACAACAGAAGTCGAGTTTGTAGCTGCTGCAACATGTGTTTGTCAAGGAATCTGGATGAAGAGAATTTTAGAGGTGCTGAGACATCCTTATAGAGATGGTATAACTGTAATGTGCGACAATAGTTCAACCATCAAGTTGTCTAAGAATCCTGTTATGCATGGTCGCAACAAGCATATTGATGTTAGATTTCATTTCTTAAGGAATCTTACTAAAGAGGGCACAATTGAACTAGTTCATTATGGGAGTAAAGATCAGTTGCAGACATAATGACCAAACCATTAAAGCTTGAAGTTTTTCAGAAGCTTAGAAAGATGTTGGGAGTATGTGAAATTCCTAACATAAACTAGTTGCTGTACATCATTTAGTTTAAGGGAGAGAATGAAAGAGTTACCGCTTAGTTTTTAGTTAGAATAAAAGTCCTATTTTATAGGACAGACTTAGTCTTTACTTGTATTCAGTTTTCCCTTAATTTTAGAAACGACTTAGCATTATCAGCCTTTATTTTAGCATAGTTAATTGCTTCCAGTTATTGTTTTCAATCGTGTATTCAATGGCTATATAAGCCAATGTTACAGTTAATAAAACTGAGTCATACAGTCCAATTGTTCAGTTCTTTCTTTTAGTTTCAATATCCATAAAAGTTTTCAATAAGATTTTCATCGGAATTTCCACCCTCATCAACACAATTCCTAGCCACACTCTTCCATTTCACAATTCCTAAACAACTGAACCTTATGGTTTAGTGTCTAACCATTTGATGCAAGAATTTATAGCAAAGATACTACCACCATATTCATTATCATCTTTGAGCCTTTTATCTAAAAACATAGATGGAACACATGTTCCTATTTTCTTTAATGGTCAAATCTTCATCTACCATTCCACTACCTAAATAAAAACATACAAAGAAAACTAACCATTTACTTTTTGCAATTGTGTCTGTGTCAGACATTATCACGTATCAGACATCAGAAACGCCTTTGTTGCTCCAATTCATAAAAAGTGTTGGCAAGAACCCATTCTATTTGATAAATCATTGAAAATCGGTTTGTAAGTAGATCAAAATATCCCGGATGAGTTCCATATTGATACAAAAAAAGATGGAAAATCAGAAGCTTCAAGCTTAGGCAAACCAGGTAACACAATTTCTCTCTTCAACAAAGGTAAACCCAACCATCCCTTAAAAGCATGAAAGTCTATACTATCAACAGAACAAGCTTGAGTTAAGAAAACAGCAACAAGTAGTTGAAACTTCTTAGCAACATCAATAATCCAAGGCAAGAAAGCATCATGAATAACACAATCAACATGGTTGTCTGTTGTTGTTAACTTGTGAAGAAATTGATCTGAGAGTTTGTGATCCGGTTCATCGAAAGGTATCGATGTAAGTGTCGATGTTTTTTGCGGCGGTAAGTCCTCCGTCATCGAAACCATCTGAGATGGTTTCGAATTGGAAGGAGTTGGTGAGGTTTTTGGTTGTGATGGTTTTGGAAGTGGAAATGGTGTTTACTAGTGGAAATGGTGTTTCCTTTTTGGAGTAAACGTTTGAGAATTGAAGCATTGGGTTTATGTGGCCTTGTGTTGGATATGGAATTAATAAAATGTCTCTGACTACAATAAAGTGTGAACGGAATATTCAATGTTATGGATATGTTGTCTTAATAATCAAGTTTGTATTGAATAGAAATTCATCTATCAATATAATAAAAAATTAAATAAAATTACACTAAAACAATAATATTGTCGCATTTAAATGAAGAAATGACGAGGGAGACGAAAGAAAAAATAGATTTATGTAAAAAACTAGTTAGATAAAAAAATTAAGAAAAGAATATGCATACGGATAATTTCTTGCTAAAATAACTATTCAAAATCAACTCTCTCTTATACTTCAAATTTTTGTTGTGAAATAAGATCAAACACACCAATAATATTATCTTGTAGGACAAAGAAAAGAAGCAATCACATTAAATAATCTTAAGAAAAATTATTCTACCAATTAGTGCAAACAAATCCATAATAATAATAACAATATAAATAAACAACACATTTTTATCCAATTTGATCTAATATATTGAATTTCCTTGAAGCACAATCCACATATACCCACATTGACTCAAAAAATAATGGTGACGTCAATTTACTTATTAACCACCTTTTTTCTCTTTTCAAACTTGAAAACTCTTTAACAAAATTAATCAAGTTCAAATAATGATTGATCTCTATTCTAAGTAATGACTTGATTCAATGTGCATTTTTCTCTCATAATACAATTGATGATTAGCCAAATAAATTTTACTTTGATTAACATAATGTACCTTCACACATCCTTGTTATCCTAGTTGTTGGATACAAAAGATGGGGTGAATTGCAGTATAAAAAAGATTTCAAAAACTTACCTAAATTAAAAGATTTTTAGATTGATTTTAAGAGAAAAATGGACGAAGAAGAAGACAATAAAACATTGAATACAATAAAATAAATAGATAAGAGATAAGGAAAGAATACATTGTATTTTTTCTAGTTTGGCAAAAAACTACTAAGCCTGTGTCCAAACCTCAAGGATAAATCTTTCAAATTTTCCATTTCAATAAAGCTCTTAACACAAGATACGTCCACAATCTTCTTACACTAATCTTTCATCTCATTCTCATAATTTTACAATTGCATAATAGAATTACGACATTATTCAAGCTATTATTAAGTGGTTACTCTCTCTAAACTAAAAATATATATATGAAATGTCTATGAAAATATTTTGAGCAAGGTGAAAGTCGAAGAGAATGTGTTTTTCAAAAAACTGGTGTGTTTTCAAATGACCACAAGACCTCCTTTTATAGTAGACAATTTAGGAAAATTTGGAAAAGCTCCACTCAGTTCATAATCCATTAGGACGCAACCATAATCGATTATGCACTTGCAAATAAGGAAAGTTTTAGAAGATCTGAACCATAATTGATTTCTAGGTCTTCATATTCAGATGCTAAGCAAGAAACACTCCATAATCGATTAATTTGGCATAAATTTTCTTAATAATCAATATCCAATACTTCATAATTGACTATGCTTAATTATAAATTAGATTAAGACCCGTGCGATACTCGTGATTGAGATGAATTATTTAAGTAATATTGTATTAGATAGATTTTGGTTTTGTCTAGTATACAAAGTTTTTAAATTAAGACAATAAGATGAAGAGAGTATTAAAAAATATATAATTTTAAGTGAAAAAAGATTAAAGAATAATGAAAATATAAGATAAGACATATAAGTTAAAATGAAAAATATGAAATAAGTGTATAAAATTTATGTAATTTTTTATTACTTTATTTTTCACTTATCAACCATCTTCAAGAATGTCTTTTCATCAATATATTAATTGAATATATTCCACATTTGAACGATTCACACACTATATAATCAATTATCACGATCGGCGTTAGAATTAAAATGAAACTCTCTATTTTGCAAAGTTTTGATAGTTTGAGAGTCACTCTAAGAAAACAATGCTCTAGCCTCGTGAATTAGCCACGTGAATTTCATGTCGCTATAAAAGAAAGTTGCCACGTGAATATCACGTCACAAACATTTTAAAAAAATTGTGTTCAGCTTTTCACATGGAGGGAAGGAATAAATTTTGGAAAACTGAGTAATGACTTGAAAATCACGTCGCTACCATAAGGTTAAAATAAATAAATAAAAAATTTCAGCTTCACGTGGGGGAAATTTGAAAATTTTGTAGTGTCGTGATTAACACGTCGCTTCTGAAAATTTAAAATTTAAAAAATTAATTTGGAAAAAGTAAATGTGACTGACACACTTTATTTGTGTCATGATAATCACGTGGCAATGACTAACAAATTTATTTGTTGCAACGTGTTTATCACGACAGTATTTTGCGTCGTGAATAACACGACGTTAAAAGGGCTATATAATCAAATATATGCATCTTCCCCATTATAGTAAAACTTATTCTCTTCTCTTCTTCATTTTCCTCTCCCTCATTTCTCTTATTTCTTGCTATCTTTCACCATTTCTCTCGCTTCTTTCAAAATTCCAAACCACACAAACTCTTTTTCTTCTCATTTTTTTAAAGGTACTCACTCCGTCCTATATTATAAGTAAATTTCACCTTTTTAGATTCATTAAATAATTAATGTATCTGGTCTATATATAGACTAGATACTTAGTTATTTAATGAATATAGAAATGTGAAATTTGCTTATAATATGGGACAGAGGGAGTATGTATTAATTTTATTTTATTTAATTTTTCTACAATGTCTACTTTTTATCTTTTTTTCTTCTTTTGTTAATCAAGGATAAAACTCAAGAAGTATATCAAGGTTAGGCTTAAAAAATTGCTCAAGAAATTAAGGTATGTATTAGTTAGGGGTGTTCGTGGGTTCGGGTCGACCCACAAACCCACTAATCCAAACCAACCCAACGCATAAATTACCCAAATCCATTCATTTACGGATATACCCAACCCAATCCATAACAATCCATTTAATTTTGGTTCGGGTATCGGGTTTGAGTTTTGTAACCCGCGGACCAGTTGACCCAACTCATTGATTTGGTTTTAGTAATTTCTTATTATTTTAAATAAAACTACAAAATTAATATCTCAATAATAACCATAATTTCCCCCCCAAAAAAATTAGTCTCCACCAATAATATTATTAGACCAATGAGTTTACGTAATTCTAAGATTAAATATTGTTTCCAACTTATGTATTTTATGGAAATAATGTGTCTGGTTGAATATTATACTATTATAAAGTGTTATGCCGCGTTGATGAATTTTATTAGATATTATGTGATGTTTTCATTGATTTTGAGTGTTATAAATGAATATGATTGTATTGAGTTGTGTTACATTTTTTTAAAACCGACAAAAAGAATCATAAAAAATATATATCTTTATTTGAAACACAACCCGCGAATCCAACCCAACCCATTAATGAACGAGTATGTTCGGGTCGATTTTGACAATGAAATTACGGGTTGAACGACTGACCCAACCCATTGAAGTTTGAACTAGTTGAGTAACGGGTTAGGAAAAACCCGCGTACACCCATAGATATTAGTTGTTATTTTCAAAAATAAGTATCGGTTGTTGGTTGTTAGTTGCTTAATAAAAATAGAGTATTATATATATAGAATTGAGTTGAGTTGTATAAAAATAATTATCATATATATATATATATATATAATATATATATATATATATATATATATATATATATATATATATGAAAAAATAGTTTTATTTAAAAAAACAAAAACAATATTATTATTTATTCAAACAAAAAACACTATAGAAATATTTTTTTACACAAAATGTAAATCTAAGATTTAAATCAGAATATATATTTTTTTAAAATTATATTTTAAAACATAATAGATAATTATTAAAACAAAATATATAATAGAAACTTAATATTTATTAAAACAAAGTATTACACATATAAATACATATATTTTTAAAACAGTAACTACATATAAATACAGTATTACACAGGGATAACCCTTTTCGCGCTGGTATATGGCATGGAAGCATTACTTTTGTCGAAGTCGAGATCCTTTTGTTGAGAGTCTTAATGGATTTTAAATTGGAGGAGGCGGAATGGGTCAAGACAAGATTCGATCAATTGAACCTCATAGAAGAGAAATGTGTGACCGTATTGTGTCACTGTCAGTTATATCAGAAGATGCTCAAGAAAGTGTTAGACAAAAAGGTCCATCCTCGAGAGTTCAAGGAGGGTGACCTAGTGTTGAAAAATATATTACCCATCCAGAAGGATTCATGCGGAAAATGGACCCCGAACTTTAAAGGGCCATATGTTGTGAAAATGCCTTCTTTAGCGGAGCCTTAATCGTTACAACCATGGATATAGAGTATTTTCCACTACCAGCGAACCCCGACACATTCAAGAAATATTATGCCTAGAAAAAAGAAGATAAATTTCGCTAAGTCGAAAATCCAAAAGGATGGCCTAGGAAAAAATTAGGGCATTACGATGGACTAAAAACTCGAAAGAGCGGTCCAGTAAAAAAATAGGGATAAACAAAACAAAATGAAACTCAATAAGTCCAAAACCCAAAAGGGCGACTTAGGAAAAAAATGGTATATCATCCCGGTGGATTGAAAACTCAAAAGAGTAGTCTAAGAAAAATTTAGGGATATTCAAAAGGCAAATGACTACAACATTCGAGCCTATACCATAACAAGAACTCAGATGAAAAGGATCATTCCAATCATCATCTTCAGAAGTGAAGTATTGCGATGTTAAAGTCATAAGGAAAGTAGCATGTGTTGTAATTCAGTAGGAACTCAAACAAATTCCTATTTCCATTTTACCTTTTTGTCTCAGTAATTTTCTCTTATAGGGATTGCATCTTCATGTATTATTACTCGTTCATGGGTCAAATTTATCAACAAATAAAAATCTCTTACTTTCTACATTATTTCATTTCTTTGCTAGTAAGCAAATGGTTAACTATTTTTGGTAAATAGTGCATTTAAACTTTGGGAATAATAAAAAGCTTTCAAAACATATTTTGCTTTGATTTTTAAATGTCTAAGGGATACAATCGACTTCTATAAGACCCCAATTTTGACCCTAAGATCCCTCATGCTATCTCATTATTTGCATTGACTTTGGGATCACACCTTGGTATCCTCCTTATCCCTCATTCATTGGGTTTGCATTGGGAGAGATCACCAAGCACATTTGATTGTATCATACTTTATTTTCCTTTGTTTCCTAACCAAAATACCAAAAATATGTCTATGTGTAGCTTTGTTTCTTTTGTAGGTGTGTGTGTGTGTGTCCATCTGTACCCCCACCAAGCTCATATCTAGGGTTTGAGACCCTCAATGCAAGAGATCAATCAAGGAAAGATTCAAAATGGTTCTAAACATCATATATGGATCCCCGTGTACTTTATTTATCAATTTGATCAGGAATTCATCTAAAGTTTTAAAGCTTGTTTCCCTTGGAAGCCCTAATTCATCTGGGTATCTTGTGTGACTTCCTTATCAAGTCTCTTCATAAATTGGTCAAAGACAATATGGGACACTTCATTATACATCTTCTTAAGCATATACGATACTCCATGAGCCCCAAAGATCAAAAGAACTTCAAGTTTGCAAGATGGTTCAAAGAGGTTGACCAGAGAAAGTCAACTGGTCAAAGCTGGGGTTCCCTAGAACTTTTCTCCTACAACTTTTGTCATATCAAAATGATTCCAAAATTAAATTTATTATTTATGACATTCCAAACAAATTTCATGTTGGCATAAAGATCTAAGTTTTCTTGGAAAGTCATTTTTTACGGTGAAAGATTATAGGTCATTTTGTTTGTGCCTAGTTAAGAAGTCAACTTCCAAGAACCATAACTTGCTCAATGTTTATGATATGAAACCCATCCAAGTTTCATGATCCATTTCAAGTTGTCTTCTCAAACTTTTATTCTTTGAGAAATGTCAAATTATACTTGCAAGGGCATGTACCAAGAGGAAACATTATAGGTCATTTTGCGCCATCATCATTGAACAAACAATTTTTCTCAACTTCTAATATCTATAAATCCCTCATGCAAGATTCAAATGGTGTCAAATTTGTAACTAAATTAAAGAGTAATGAACTAACTATAACTTTTAAGAAGGAACCATTTTCATTTGAAGCTCATAGAAAAAGTTATTCAAGGTGGAAAAAGTGATCATTTGACTTTCAACTTAGAAAATTTTCAACCATGTTTGATTTATCCAACTTCCATCTAAAACTTAATCATGATCCAATATCCAAATGGAAAAAGTTTCAACATCAAAGTTGCTCCCTTTCATGCTACCTTTCCAAAGAGTCCAAGATCATGGCATTTGGAGCATTTTTGAGGGACTTGCACATGGGTGTAATGCATGGCCCCATTTGGTAAGATCCATGACCAATTTTCATTTCACTAATGCATGGTTCCATGTTATCATTTCAGGTTGACTTGCATTTGATTTTGTACCAATTCACATCATTATTTGGGCCTATCACACTCCCATGCAAGCATGCACCATTGCATTGCTATTTTTGGAAAAATTTAAAAAGGTGTAGAAAGCAACTTGCTAGGTTATATATACATGATCCTTAAGCTCAAAATGGGATCCCTCTTGCCCAAACTTTGTACTGCTTCTCCCCCAACCTCCATTAAAGAATAAACTTGAGGATTTCTCTTCAAATCGAGTTTCAATTCTCATTCTATTTTGGAATTGAAACTCCAAGAATCCAAGACTTTTAATCATCCATTTCACTTCCTACAAGTTGGTAGAAGCATTCCTAAGCAAATTGAGATCAAGATCGAGCTTCCTCACTGCAAACAGAATGTGAATTTTGTGAAACTTTTCTTCTTTGATTCTCCCTTAATTCTCCATCATTTCACTTTATTTTTGGTTGGATGATGTCCTACCAATGTAGGCAACAAGATTGAGTTGCTTTGAGGTCAAATCGAAACAACTTAGTTCATACTCCTCAACTTTCAATTCCACTTATCTTTCAATATAGTGAGAATTGTAGAGTTTTGAGGGCAGATTTGGATTCCTGGAAATTTTCTCTTCAAAATAGTGTATACACTTTTTATTTTGGTGAAGGTTGATGGTGGAACAGTCCAGTGAGGTCCACCATAGAAGATAACCGGAGCACTAGCTCCGGTGGTGTGTTGGCACCCTCCCATCCTTTTGATCATGTTTAAACATTTTAATCTCGTCCCTTGGTTCTGACTACCATCCATGCGTGTGCATTGACTGAGGTGTTTGGTGGATAACACGTGTTAGCCATCAGATCTGCCACCTCAATTAATGAGGGAGATCTGATGACCCTTGTTTTTTCTTATTTTATTTTAATTTCTGATTTTATGTTTAATCCTTTTATTTTGTTTAATTCATATTAAATTCATTTTTAGTCCAAAAAATATGGGACTTTCACCAAAAATCTTTAAATATTTCTCTCTTCCATATTTTGAATTAAAATGATTTTTTTGGATTAATTTTGATATTTTTTGTGAATTAAATTATTTTGGACTTGTTTTTAAATATTTTTAAATACTTCTGACTTTCCAAAAAATCTAAATTTTTTCGTCTAAGGTCCTTTGACCTTGTTTGAGGTAGGATAAATCCATTGACCATTTATTTGGTGATTTAAATGGATTCGAGGTTTTGTCCATTTAAAAATGCATTTAAATTTATTTTAAAATTGATTTTTAATTATTTAATTATTTAAAAATATTGTTGAGCCATTTGATTGGCTTTGTGATGTTTGATTGTCTGTTTGGTCTTGGTCATGGTTGATTTGAACTTTTATTTGATCAATACTATTGGATTTAGGGGGTTGATGAAATGTACATTTCATCCCTCAAGATGAATGGATAATATTGATCAGATGAAATTTCTCCTATGATCAATTTGGGTTTCTATTTCCCCTTCCCCATTCATCTTCATCCCTATTCTTCCACAATCCCTTATTGACCAATGATTTCTCTTCATGTCTAATGCTAGTTGATTCATCAATGACTTTGTGTCAAATGAATCAATATGAGCCTGACTGAGATAGATCCTTCCCATTTTATTTTGATGTGTGGTATGTTTTAGGATCTTGGTTATTTATACCAAGTCTCTAACATGCATTAACACCATTATCTTTATTTCCCGACCTCAGATAGTTGTGACTTCTACATAAGTCCAATTACGATTGCTTAACATAGAGCTAAATTTGTCCCCAAAAGGCATAACATTCTTGTAAGTGAGATTGTAAGTCTACCATTCTTCATGGCATTGTGTGAAGATTTGACCTTTTTTCCATTCATGAGAGCTATTGGCATACTTGTTGATTTATCTAAGTTGGAGCCATTCTCATGGATGATGACTTGGTTCATGTCTTCATACTTGTGAATGAATGGTTGAGTGTTCTCCAAGGAATGACTTAAACAAATTGAATTCTTCACTAACAATTGACTAACCTCTTATTAACATTGCTTTACTTCCAAGTCATTTACTTAATGCAATTTAAATTCAAGTACTTTTATCATTCATTGCCATTTACATTTCATGCAAGATGTTTATGCTTTAGTCATTTTTATTTTGCTCACTGAGCCATATCATTTGTGCTTGTATATATTTTGTGCTTGTGATTTTGTTCTGTTTGTGGTCTTAGAATCCTAAAATACTTAATAACAACAAAAACCCTAAAAATATCTTTGTGGATTATTGGACTTGATCTGAGCTTTTGGACTTATAATAGACAACATTCCCCATGCTTTAAGGACTTGGCCAATGCCATTATTTTGAGATCGAACCATCCTTAACCGTGCCTTTCATCTGATGCAAATCTTGAGTGTTCTTGGTTCATATATCACTTTGTCTCTGTGCTTGATTGTTATACGGTTATTATTGTTTATGTCTGATGATTGTTTTTGAGAATTTGCCAAGGAGATATTTCATCTGATACATTTGAAGACACTGAAGACTGCTATCTATTGGAGTGCTTGCTTGGATATTATGGCTATCTTTATTTGATGCCTTGGACTTCATATAATTTCTTGGATATTGCTTATGCTTATTTTCTGCTCAAAAGTCCAAAGGAAATGGATTTCTATCTGACATTCTTGTCTTATGGATTGCATCCCATTGGTCAGATCTTTTCAACTCTTAACCTTTAATTTTGGTCTAGGGTAGTCTCTTCATCTCTTCCCACTTCTTTAATTTCAAAATCTCTCCATCTTTTTTTTTAAAATCTTCTTTGCTTGTGTTTTCAACTTAGAGATATTTTAATGAGTAGAAACTTTAGCCTTATGCCATTGAATTTTCAAACTTTTTCTAAATCAAACTTGTGAATAAACTTAATTGTATTGACCGCAATTTCAAAAATACAAAAAGAAGTAACAACTTCATTTAAATCTTTTGGCCAATTGTGCCCTTTTCTTTTAAACATTTGTTAAAATCAATCCATCAACTTCTTTGAAATTTTTACCACGAACTACGGGGTTTTGATCCCTCATTTTTATGTTGGTACGTAGGCATAAGACCGAAGGTATTGTCAAACACAAAAATATAATAAATGAATTCTTTTCTCATCCCCCATTCTATTTTTATCAAACATCTTTTCAACTAAAACACTTGCACAGAAATAAGGGCTCCCTAGGAGTACCTAAGACACTTTGGATGCTAATACATTATCTCTGTGTAACCAACCCCCTTACGTGTAATATCTAACATTTTATTAGTTTTGATTTGAAAACTTCTTATCTTTTGTTTTGTTTTTACTTTTCCCTTTTCCTTTGAAAACAAATAAGACGCGGTGGCAACTCTGTTAGACTATGGCACGGATCTAGAAGGTGGGGTTGAATAGATCCCAATTAAAAACTTGAGTCGGCGCTACCAATTTGAGAGAAAATTGGTTTTGAAAAATTGTTTTAAGTGCGGAAGCGGCCGAGGAAAATTTTAGTCTAAAACGAACCGTTATTGGAAAACCAGATATGCGTTAAGCTAATGGAGTAGAGACAAAATGAAATACTAATTACTACACTATTTGCACACTCAATTGATATATTTCACTAACTAGCAAGCCTAGTTCCAATGATCCAAAATACCAAATTAAACTGAGTGGAAACTTAAGACAACTTTGGCTTATGCAAATTCACAAACACTTGGTGTGCATATACTCCAAGAGATATTTGAGTTGAGTAAGTAATTCAAATTTATCTAGTACAATATACTATTGTACTTTGTATTCAAACAGCAGTTTTAATTTCTTACTCAACTTATATCAACGTTTGGTAAAATTGCTTAAACTAAAATCACTTAATTTTTAAGCTGAAAAGCACTTATGCAGAAAATTAAAGAAGACAGAGATTTGATGAGGCAGTTCCCCCGCCGTCCTCGCTTCGGGGTACGTCTGCCCTCAATTCTAAAATTAGAATTGAGATGATTAATTAGATATCACCTGTGAAATTTAAACGTTTATACAAGGATTGCAAAGCATGTAAACAACAGGACTTCCAATGTGTTGAATGATGCTTCCTATCCTTGCTCCTTGATTCAAGATGAATCAAGACCTTCGATCGTTGTTGCTAGACCTCCGATTCCAGCCCCTTTGTTGAAGAATCTTCCGTTCTTCAAACCCTCGGCCCGGCTGATCTCAAACACAACGAGTCGAACCCGAATCCTTCACTTCAATGCCACCGAATCCGCTACTAGACTGATGAAGACTTCCTCTTCTCAATCACCTTCGCTCGGCTGAATATTGATGAAGCGATTCGTCCAAAAAACCCCAAACACAAACCCGTATTAGAGGACAAAACCCTAACGGTTTTATTCAAGAAAGAACCTGCCACAAGCTTCAACCCGAACCGGATTCTTCGATCACAGCTTCGAACCTTATCACCTTTAATCGATCACGAACCACATCAAAAATGATTGTGTGTAGTTGATATGTTGTGAAACGTTGAAGATGAAGATGATGAGTCTTGGACACCTTTTTCACTCTTACTTGTTTCCTTGAACACTTGAACTCAAATTGACAAATGTTGGTTGATAAAAGTGTTTTGACTTCTATTTATAGTAACAGCTTACCAACCAAAAATAACAGCTTTTCAAACAGTGGAAAATACTCAGAAAACTGAGTTTACGCCCGAGCGGTCGACCATAGGTCGGCGTGCGCTGACCCGTGGGGAATGCGCTGACCCCTATGGTCGACTCAAAGGTTTCATGCGCTGACCCGTGGATAGCATCACTATGCCATGCGCCGACCTGTGGTCGACTCAAGGGATTTATGCGCTGACCCGTGAGCTATGCGCCGACCCTTATGGTCGACTCAAGCAAGTATGCGCTGACCAATCTCCAGTTTGTCTGAGTTATGCGCTGACCCGTGGCTCATGCGCTGACCCTTGCGGTCGACTCATAGCTTCCATGAGCTGACCTGTGGTTGACTCAAAGCATCATGCGCTGACCAATCACAACTAGTCTGTGTTATGCGCTGACCCGAGGCTTATGCGCTGACCTTTGCGGTCGACTCAAAGCCTGCAAACCTGCAAAAAATCGTATTTTGTGATTTTCATGCATTTCGTCATGATCACACTTTGTCCACATATGTTTTTAAGAATTATAACAGATTTAGATAAGCATAGGAAAGGATATGATCGGTGACGTGTTGCATTTGTTTGTAGACATGCATGGTGGTCATTTGTCATCATCGAAACTTGCGATCGTATGTTGTCTGACACTTTGCCCTTACATACTCCCCCTTTTTGATGATGACAACCTGTGCACAACCAAAGAGACAAACAACATGCAGTATTTACACACATTGTGCACACTCCCCCTTTCTTTTGTAATCTAACGCTATCTGCAAAACCGACTGTTAATTGTGGCGAACATTTTGGCTGCTTGTACTCTTCTCCCCCTTTGACAACATCAAAAAGAGACAAGGAACAATTATTCAACATAACATAAAAGTTTCACAGGAAATAATACAAACAGATAATAATATCACACCAATATCATTACTGAATGATAATCATTAATTAAAAGAACAATAATCATTAAAATAGATTGTGCACAAACAAGCATAACAGAGAAATGAATACAATCAAACAACAAGCAAAGATTTCAGTTTTACATTTTTTTGCACATACGTTGGCAAGTTTGATGCATAGTTAGAATGCCATACGAGAATAAACATCCAAAGAGATATATCATGCACATATACACACTATCATTATGATGTATAACTATTTTAACCATGAGACTTTGCAGAGAGAGAAAGAGAGGAACAGTATCACCTCGATGCCGGAGTGACTTGGTGAACGGTAAACTTGTGCTTGCAACAACATTAATTTGTTAGAAGTACAAGATTATAGTCTTATATGGAATAAAGTAAAACAGCAGATTATAGTGCCCGTTCCGAAATATCGAGAATACCAAGTTCTCGGCGGATATGAAAGAAAGGTTCAGTGGCTAGCGGCTTTGTGAAGATGTCCACTAGTTTATTTTCAGTATTAACATGTTCAAATACAATGTCACCTTTCTCTACATGATCACGAAGAAAGTGGTGTCGAATTTCGATATGTTTGGTGCGAGAATGTAGCACAGGATTCTTGGTCAGGTTAATGGCACTTGTATTGTCACAAAAAATGGGAATACGTTCAAGTTTGAGGTTAAAATCCAATAGTTGTTGCTTAATCCATAGGATTTGGGCACAACAACTACCGGCGGCAACGTATTCCGCTTCGGCGGTTGACAAAGCAACAGAAACCTGTTTCTTGCTATGCCAACTGACCAAAGAGTTAGAAAATAAGTGACAAGTGCCACTTGTGCTCTTCCTATCCGATTTGCAACCGGCAAAGTCGGAATCGGAAAAACCTACCAGAGAACAATCATTACCTTTGGAATACCACAGTCCATACTTCGGAGTACCGGATAGGTATCGAAGTATTCGTTTGACGGCTTTTAAATGGGATTCCTTGGGACATGATTGATATCTTGCACACATGCATACGCTAAACATAATATCGGGACGAGAAGCAGTAAGATAAAGGAGTGAACCAATCATACCTCTATACCGTTTTACATCTACTTCCTTACCGTCTTCATCTTTGTTCAAGTTGGTACACGTAGGCATGGGGGTGTCTATGGCCTTAGCTTTTGCCATGTCAAATCTCTTGATAAGGTCCAAACAGTACTTTGTCTGGCTCACGAAAGTTCCTTCTTTGAGCTGTTTAATTTGCAGACCGAGAAAGTATGTGAGCTCCCCCATCATACTCATCTCGAATTCGCCCTGCATAAGGTCAGAAAACTCTCTCACAAGATTCATGTTAGTAGATCCAAATATGATATCATCTACATAAATTTGCACTAATATCAAGTGCTTTCCTTGACGTTTAATGAAGAGGGTTGTGTCAACCTTTCCTCTTGAGTATTTTTGATCGAGTAAGAATTTGCTTAGTCTCTCATACCAAGCTCTAGGAGCTTGTTTGAGGCCATACAAAGCTCTTTTTAGTTTATAAACGTGATCAGGATACTCATGGGATTCGAAACCCGGAGGTTGTGCGACATAAACCTCTTCATTTATGTGACCGTTAAGGAACGCACTCTTGACATCCATTTGGAATAGCTTAAAGTCTTTCGCACAAGCGAAAGCAAGGAGAAGGCGTATAGCCTCGAGTCGGGCAACCGGCGCATAAGTTTCCTCATAGTCGATGCCTTCCTCTTGGTTATACCCTTGCGCGACTAAACGCGCCTTATTACGGGTTATTACCCCGTTTTCGTCCAGCTTGTTCCTAAACACCCATCGGGTGCCGATTACTCGATGGTCTCGCGGAGGAGGGACGAGGTCCCAAACCTCATTTCTGGTGAACTGATTAAGTTCCTCCTGCATTGATAAAAACCAGTGTTCATCGAGTAGGGCTTCTTTAGGGTTTTTAGGTTCCATCTGCGAAACGAAAGCGAAGTGATAACAGAAATTACTTAGCTTAGATCGAGTTGTTACACCCTTTGAGATGTCCCCGAGAATGTTGTCTATTGGATGGTCTTTGGAAGACTTCCAAGCTTGAGGGAGATCATCGTTTGAAGGCGGATGAACTACCTCAGTTTCTTCACGGTGTACATATTTGTCCTCCTCAATTTTGACTATGTCGGGTTGATCAATCCCCGGCTCGCCACCTTTGAGTATGTCTTCGGTAGATGTACCTGCACCATGAAAAACACTACCCTTTCCGACGTTTCTCGGATTGGATTCATCAAAAGTGACATGTACAGACTTTTCTACAGTAAGTAATCGTTTGTTGTATATTCTATATGCTTTGCTAGATTGAGAGTATCCGAGGAAGATACCTTCGTCGGCCTTGGAATCGAACTTCCCTAAGTTTTCCTTTCCATTGTTCAATATAAAACATTTGCAACCAAAGACATGTAAGTGAGAAACATTTGGCTTTCGCCCTTTTAAAAGTTCATACGGTGTTTTGTTTAGAATGGGGCGAATGAGCACCCTATTCAGAACGTAACAAGCCGTACTAATGGCGTCAGCCCAAAAGTATTTCGGTAAGCCACTTTCATTGATCATTGTTCTTCCCAATTCTTCCAAAATTCGATTTTTACGCTCCACAACCCCATTTTGTTGGGGAGTACGTGGAGCGGAGAAGTTATGATCAATACCATGGTTACCGCAATATTCTTCAAATAAGTGATTTTCAAACTCACCTTCATGATCACTTATAATTGCAACAATGTTTGTATTTAGTTTATTTTGGGAAAGCTTAGCAAATCGTTCAAAGGCGGCGAATGTGTCGCTCTTACTTACTAAGAAAATAGTCCAACAAAATCGAGAAAAGTCGTCCACTATTACGAAACCGTAATAGTTTCCTCCTAGACTTTTAATCCTAGATGGCCCAAATAAATCCATATGGAGAAGCTCGAGAGGTCTCGTTGTTGAAACGATATTTTTGGATTTAAAAGAGATCCTCGTTTGCTTCCCTTTTTGACAAGCATCACAAAGGTGATCCTTGGTGAACTTAATTTTGGGGAGACCTAGGACTAGATCTTTTGAGACTATTTTGTTAAGTAAGTCAAAGTTAACATGTGTTAAACGCCTATGCCATAACCATGAATCTTCACTCATTGTTACAAGGCATTTGTCACTTGTTAACGATACTTCATTTAAGTCAAGCATATAGACATTGTTCACACGAAGACCATTAAACATACTCTTCTTATCATCATTATGTACAATTTTGCAACAATCTTTTGAAAATGATACATTGTATCCTTTGTCACATAATTGACTGATGCTAAGTAGATTGTGTTTAAGACCTTCGACAAGCAAAACATCAGAAATAGTAGTAGAGGAGGGATTACCTACACTACCTTTACTGAGTATTGCTTTACGGTTGTTGTCACCATAAGTTACATATCCCTTCTTCTTAGCCACAAAGTCAATGAAGAGAGATATGTCACCTGACATGTGCCTTGAGCATCCACTGTTGAGAACCCATCTTCTCTCGGTAGTCTCGAGGCATTGTACCTGTGACAAGATAATTAACAAGAGAAGGTACCCAATTGCTTATTGGGTCCTGAGTGGTGAGGAACGAAATGGTTGCGTTTGGGCATCCATTGATAAATGCCTTTAGGAACTAAAAACCTCCTAAATCTACATTTAGCGATGGAATGGCCTTTCTTGCAACAATAGAGACAAGAGAAAGTTACATTTGGATTGCTTTTGCTATCTTCATCTTTTATAACATATTTATATTTTTGATATGGATTAACCATACTTTTTCGAAAATTTGATTTGTCGATAGCAAAAGTAATCTTGGGCTCAAGAGCCTTGTCAAGTTTGGCTTTTAGGTTTCTTACTTCACCTTGCCAAATGTAACAAGTATCACACCAAAAGTTCATCATTCTACTTTTAAGGTCCTCATAACTTGTTTTTGTGCTTTCCACTATAGAAGCTTTAAGTGCCTCAAGTTTCCTTTCGGATTGTTGAATTTTATGTTCCAAATGTGAAAAAAATTTCTTATTTGAGGCAAGCCTTTTAAAGGCCTCTTTTGCTTCATAGTGTAAAGTATCAAAAGCAGTTTGCAATTCATGATGAGACATACTAGAGGATTTTTCATATTTAGCATGTCGTACCTGTTTCTTTTTGTTCTTTTGATGAGCAGAAAGACATAGATTTGCATTTTCATCTTCATCACTAGAACTTTCATCATCGGAGGAGTCGCTATCGCTTTCCCAAGCTATGTATGCTCTCCTTGGCTTTGATGGTTTCTTGTGTGATTTGTATGAATCTTTTTCTTTTGTCTTTTTGTTCATCGGACAGTCCGGTTTGTAGTGACCCGGCTTTCCACACTTATAGCACGACCCTCTAGTTGTTTTTCCTTTTGAGTCATCATTTTTAGAGAACCTAGATTGCTTCCGAAAGTTTACCAAGTTCTTCTCGGAATGTTGGATGCCGTTCTTTCTCACGTAACGGTTGTAGCGTTTGACGAACAGCCCCATATCTTCACTCTTGTCCTCTTCTTCTTCGTCACTCGATGAATAATCACTTTGCTCTTTTGTTTGAGACTTTGAGGAGGAAGTCTTTAGAGCTATTGATTTCTTTTCACTCATCTTTGCTTTGTCTTTCTTATCTTTCTTTTCGTGTTGTTCCAGGATTAATAGAACTTGTTCGTGCTCTTGTAGTTTACCGAACAATGTTGTCAAGTCCAATGTGGTAAGATCATTTGCCTCTTTGATGGCGGTCACTTTCGGCTGCCATTCCCTGTTAAGACATCTTAAGATCTTATTAGTAGCAATATCATTGGAAACAGGCCTACCAAGTGAATGTAATCGATTGATGAGATGAGTGAATCTCTTTTGCATGTCAGCAATGGTTTCCCCTTGCTCCATGAAGAAGAGATCAAACTCTTGTGTTAGTGTATTGATTCTAGCCAATTTAACATCATTCGTCCCCTCATGGGCAATTTGTAGTGAATCCCACATAGCCTTAGCAGTAGGACAATGGGATACACGATAGTATTCATCTACGCCTAATGAGGAGATTAGGATATTTTTGGCTTTCCAATCATAATTGTATTTCTTTTCATCATCATCGATCCATTGTGCTTCGGGCTTAGGCACCACTTCGTTGTTCTCATTGGTCATGGTTATTTGAATTGGACCATTGAGAATAACATTCCATATTTTTCTATCTATGGAATTTATGTGCACCCGCATACAGTCTTTCCAATAACTATAATTTTCGCCATTGAAAATGGGAGCTCTATTGTAAGCCCCTTTAGGTTCGTTAGCCATTTTCTATCAAAGTTGTATTTTGAAGCACGGAATGAACCGGAGCTCCTGATACCACTTGTTAGACTATGGCACGGATCTAGAAGGGGGGGGTTGAATAGATCCCAATTAAAAACTTGAGTCGGCGCTACCAATTTGAGAGAAAATTGGTTTTGAAAAATTGTTTTAAGTGCGGAAGCGGCCGAGGAAAATTTTAGTCTAAAACGAACCGTTATTGGAAAATCGGATATGCGTTAAGCTAATGGAGTAGAGACAAAATGAAATACTAATTACTACACTATTTGCACACTCAATTGATATATTTCACTAACTAGCAAGCCTAGTTCCAATGATCCAAAATACCAAATTAAACTGAGTGGAAACTTAAGACAACTTTGGCTTATGCAAATTCACAAACACTTGGTGTGCATATACTCCAAGAGATATTTGAGTTGAGTAAGTAATTCAAATTTATCTAGTACAATATACTATTGTACTTTGTATTCAAACAGCAGTTTTAATTTCTTACTCAACTTATATCAACGTTTGGTAAAATTGCTTAAACTAAAATCACTTAATTTTTAAGCTGAAAAGCACTTATGCAGAAAATTAAAGAAGACAGAGATTTGATGAGGCAGTTCCCCCGCCGTCGTCGCTTCGGGGTACGTCTGCCCTCAATTCTAAAATTAGAATTGAGATGATTAATTAGATATCACCTGTGAAATTTAAACGTTTATACAAGGATTGCAAAGCATGTAAACAACAGGACTTCCAATGTGTTGAATGATGCTTCCTATCCTTGCTCCTTGATTCAAGATGAATCAAGACCTTCGATCGTTGTTGCTAGACCTCCGATTCCAGCCCCTTTGTTGAAGAATCTTCCGTTCTTCAAACCCTCGGCCCGGCTGATCTCAAACACAACGAGTCGAACCCGAATCCTTCACTTCAATGCCACCGAATCCGCTACTAGACTGATGAAGACTTCCTCTTCTCAATCACCTTCGCTCGGCTGAATATTGATGAAGCGATTCGTCCAAAAAACCCCAAACACAAACCCGTATTGGAGGACAAAACCCTAACGGTTTTATTCAAGAAAGAACCTGCCACAAGCTTCAACCCGAACCGGATTCTTCGATCACAACTTCGAACCTTATCACCTTTAATCGATCACGAACCACATCAAAAATGATTGTGTGTAGTTGATATGTTGTGAAACGTTGAAGATGAAGATGATGAGTCTTGGACACCTTTTTCACTCTTTCTTGTTTCCTTGAACACTTGAACTCAAATTGACAAATGTTGGTTGATAAAAGTGTTTTGACTTCTATTTATAGTAACAGCTTACCAACCAAAAATAACAGCTTTTCAAACAGTGGAAAATACTCAGAAAACTGAGTTTACGCCCGAGCGGTCGACCATAGGTCGGCGTGCGCTGACCCGTGGGGAATGCGCTGACCCCTATGGTTGACTCAAAGGTTTCATGCGCTGACCCGTGGATAGCATCACTATACCATGCGCCGACCTGTAGTCGACTCAAGGGATTTATGCGCTGACTGTAACACCCCGATAAAATAAGATAATTATTTAAATTGAGTTAATAATATATTTATTAATTTAATTAAATAATTGGAATTTTTATATTATTGGAATTACTATTATTGGGTTATTATTTTATTGGAATAAAAGTTGGAAGTTAGAAAAAGGTCCCATTTAGTAAAAGGGTTTATTTTTCACGTGAAAAGGAAAAAGGAGACAGAAAAGTGGAAAAGGGCAAAGAGAGCCAGAGAACAAGGGTTGAAGAGGGAAAAAGCTTGAAGCTAAGAGATTTGCCGGATTAACTCAGGTAAGGGGGGTTTATCATCGTTTAATGGGTATTATGGGATAATATGTCATGGGTAGTGATAAACCATTGATTGATCTCTGAATTGGATGATTATGATGAAATTGTGAAATATTGGATGAACGAAATTGGGTTATGATTGAGAGGAATTCGTAGGAATTAGATGTAAAATGTTAGATTTTTGTGAAATCGAATAGGGTATGATTCGTGTTAGATGATATGAACAGTTATTGTGAAAAATTGGACTGTGGAAGGTTGAATTGGATAGATCTCGTAGCAGAGAAAGCCATAGCAGATCTGGAAGTCTGGTTTCTGGTCATACGCGTATGGCACTAGGCAATACGCGTATGAGATGGCATGGTACGCGTATGGCACTAGGCAATACGCGTATGGATGAGGAAGATGATGTTTTGAACGTAGATTGGTCTCTGTTGGTACGCATATGGAGAAGTGGTACGCGTAGCATACGCGTATGAGATGGTGTTACGCGTATGGGATTTTGTCAGGAGATGGGCCATACGCGTATGGGGTTAGGCAATACGCGTATGGGCAGGATTGTGATTTTCCTGAGCTGTTGTTGTGCAGTTTTTAACTGTTCAGCTGAGTAACGTAATGCAGATGATGTATGATATATTAGGGATCATTTCCCGTTGTTTTGAGTAGTATAGGTATTAGTAGAGTGTGCTAATACTGTGGTTGTTATTTGGCATGATATGATATGCTTATGTGATAAAATACTGCTGATGTGTGATAGTATGCGTGATGCTGTGAATGTATCAATTATGTGTGCATTGGTGAATAGACTGTTTTATGGCTTAGAGTGTGAGCATATATCTATTCTTGAATTGTTGTTGATGATGTAGCATTGCTAGGTGATTAGCATGCATGTTGTGGCCTTTATGGTGGTAGCTAATTCCCATGGTGAGGAATTAGTGATGAGTTATTGTGGATTGTTGTTGATGTTTGCATGCTAGGTGATTTAGCGTGCATAGCATAGCCCTTGGGGTGGTAGCTAATTCCCATGGTGAGGAATTAGTGATGTGAGTCACTAGGTCTCAAATGAGTGGGACTAGTGAGCTTGGTAGCCGTACCTGGATTTGGTCGGTGAGGTTGAACTATATGTTCACGAATAGTCGGTACCGCATGCATGGAGTCTCATTGCATAATATATGTATGTATGGCGTATAATATGAATGGATGTATTCCAATATTATACGTGTGTTTTATGGTTGTTTTGAGTTTGAGTATGATGATGGTGATGATTATGAGTTGATATTGCCGTTGCTGAATATGTGTAATCTGATTAGGGTAATGATATGTGTTATATTACTTAGCATTACATGATATTTTATAATGCTTATTATATCGATTGAAGGACTCACCCTTACAACTATGTTTTCAGGTAACGAGCAGTGATTGAATAGAAGCTAGTCCTGGGAGTCTAGTGTAGTCCTTAGTGGGTCATGCTCTGGTAGATGTAACATCGGGATGGGATGTTTTACTATGTTTTCTTTGGTTGTTGAACAACTTTACATGTAATGTAGTACATGATTTGAATGTTGTTATTTTGTATCCGCTGCGAATTATGCAAAAGTGTCCTATTTTGATTGAATAAATGAGCATGACAGGATATATTGATGATTGGTGTGAAATGATTGTGTGACACCCTTCAGGGCATAATTACTCTGATTGATATTTTATTATTTTAATTAAATACTTGGGGTATTTTAGAAGGGTGTTACATTAGTGGTATCAGAGCATAGTCGGTCGAGTCGAGTCGTAATTATTCTGTTTTCCCTGTACGGGATAGGTGTTGTGTAACCCTATCAGTACTTATTGTTTAGCTTGTTGGGTTTTCAGAATAGAGATGGCTGGAAGAGGTAGAGATGATGCTGCAATTGCTGAGGCTCTGGGTATGCTAGCTGGAGTACTTGGGGGAAATCCGAATGTTGTGGGAATGGGAGCTGCTCGTCAACTGAGTGAGTTCCAGAAGAACAATCCTCCAATGTTCAAGGGAGCATACGATCCAGATGGTGCTCAGAAGTGGTTGAAGGAGATCGAGAGGATCTTCCGAGTGACTGAGTGTGCCGATAACCAGAAGGTCAGGTTCGGTACGCATATGCTGTCAGAGGAAGCAGATGATTGGTGGGTTGCTACCCGCACTGAGTTGGAATCTGCTGGGAATGCTGAGATTACTTGGGCGGTGTTCAGAGAGAGATTCCTGAGGAAGTATTTTCCAGAGGATGTCAGAGGAAAGAAAGAGATAGAATTCTTGGAATTGAAACAGGGTAACAGGTCTGTTACTGAGTATGCTGCTAAGTTCACAGAGCTGTCAAAGTATTATACTCCCTATAACGAGGCTACTGGGGAATTTTCAAAGTGTGTGAAGTTTGAGAACGGGTTGCGTCCCGAGATCAAGCAGGCTATTGGGTAATAGCGGATCAGAGTGTTTTCTGATTTGGTTGACTGTTGCAGGATTTTTGAACAGGATTCCAAGGCTAGAGCAGAGAGCTATCAGCAAAGGGTTGATAGGAAAGGCAAGAATCAGAATGATCGTGGGAAACCGTATGCAGCTGGCAAAGGTTTCCAGAGACAGAGTGGGATAAAGAGGCCTAGTGGGGGAGACTCCAGTGCCCCTGCCAAGTGTTACAGATGTGGTCAGGCTGGACATCGTTTCCATGAGTGTACCAGTGCTGAGAAGAAGTGTTTCAAGTGTGGCAAGGGTGGTCACTTGGCTGCAGAGTGCCGGTTGAAGACTATGACTTGTTTCAACTGTGGAGAGGTGGGTCATATCAGTCCGCAGTGTCCTAAGCCGAAGAAGGAGAATCAGTCGGGAGGCAAGGTCTTTGCTTTATCGGGTTCTAAGACTTCTGCAGATGATCGTTTGATCCGAGGTACGTGTTATATTAATGGCTTTCCTCTTGTAGCTATTATCGACACATGTGCTACTCATTCCTTTATATCTTTGGATTGTGCTGTGAAACTTAAGTTAGAGATATCTGAGATGCGTGGTAGTATGGTGATTGATACTCCTGCGAAGGGTTCAGTGACTACTACTTCGGTTTGTTTGGATTTCCCTTTGAGTATTTTTGGTAGAGACTTTGGAGTGGACCTAGTGTGTCTTCCACTAGTGCAGATCGATGTTATCTTGGGTATGAACTGGTTGGTGTTTAACCGAGTTTCTATCAACTGTTTTGATAAGACTGTGATCTTTCCTGAGATTGAGGAAGGAAAGAGTTTGTTTCTATCAGCGAGGTAGGTGAATGAGGCAGTAGCAGATGGGGCAGAGTTGTTTATGCTGTTAGCGACTTTGGAGGCTAAAGATAAACTGGTGATTTGCGATCTAGCTGTGGTGTGTGATTTTCCTGATGTGTTTCCGGAAGAAGTGAATGAATTACCGCCAGAGCGTGAGGTTGAGTTCTCGATTGATTTGGTACCTGGTACTAGGCCGATATCGATGGCTCCGTACCGTATGTCTGTTGTGGAGTTAACTGAATTGAAGAGTCAGTTAGAGGATCTGTTGGATAAGAAATTTATTCGTCCGAGTGTGTCACCGTGGGGTGCACCAGTGTTATTGGTTAAGAAGAAAGAAGGTACTATGAGGTTGTGTGTGGACTACAGGCAACTGAATAAAGTGACGATCAAGAATCGGTATCCTTTGCCGAGGATTGATGATTTGATGGATCAGTTGGTTGGTGCGAGTGTGTTCAGCAAGATAGATTTGAGATCGGGATATCATCAGATACGTGTGAAAACTGAGGATATTCAGAAGACTGCTTTCAGAACAAGGTATGGACATTATGAGTATTCTGTAATGCCTTTTGGTGTGACTAATGCGCCTGGAGTATTTATGGAGTATATGAATAGGATTTTCCATCCGTACCTAGACAAGTTTGTTGTGGTGTTTATTGATGACATTTTGGTGTATTCGAAATCTGAAGAAGAGCATGCTGAGCATTTGAGAGTGGTTTTAGGAGTTCTACGAGAAAAGAAGTTGTTTGCTAAACTGTCTAAGTGTGAATTTTGGTTAGAAGAAATTAGCTTTCTTGGTCATGTGATTTCAAGAGGTGGTGTTGCTGTTGATCCTTCTAAGATAGAAGCGGTATCTAAGTGGGAAGCTCCGAAGTCAGTTTCTGAGATAAGAAGTTTTCTTGGACTTGCAGGATATTATAGGAAGTTCATTGAGGGATTTTCTAAGTTGGCGTTACCGTTGACGATGTTGACTAGAAAGGGGCAAGCGTTTGTTTGGGACTCAAAATGTGAAGAAGGTTTCCAAGAGTTAAAGAGAAGGTTGACTACTGCTCCTATTTTGATATTACCAAGTCCGTCAGAACTATTTGAGGTTTTCTGTGATGCTTCATTGTTGGGTTTGGGTGGTGTGTTGATGCAGAATAAGCAGGTTATAGCTTATGCTTCGAGACAACTGAGGGTTCATGAGAGGAACTATCCGACGCACGATTTAGAGTTGGCAGCCGTGGTATTTGTTCTGAAGTTATGGAGACATTACTTGTACGGGTCAAGATTTGAGGTTTTCAGTGACCATAAAAGTTTAAAGTATTTGTTTGATCAGAAAGAGCTGAATATGAGACAGAGGAGATGGTTAGAGTTTCTGAAGGATTATGACTTTGGTTTGAATTACCATCCGGGTAAAGCAAACGTGGTGGCTGATGCATTGAGTCGGAAATCATTGCATATGTCTATGTTAATGGTTAAGGAATTGGATTTAATTGAGCAGTTTAGAGACTTGAGTTTGGTGTGTGAGAGTACTCACAATAGTGTTAAATTGGGAATGTTGAAGTTAACGAGTGGTATTCTGGATGAGATTAGAGAGGGTCAGAAATCCGATGTGCTTTTGGTTAATAAGTTGACTCTAGTGAATCAAGGTCAAGGTGGTGAATTCAGAGTTGATGAGAGTGGTGTTTTGAAATTTGGTAATCGAGTATGTATTCCGGATGTTACCGAACTTAAGAAGAGTATCCTGGAGGAAGGACATCGTAGTGGCTTGAGTATTCATCCTGGAGCTACGAAGATGTATCATGATTTGAAAAAGTTATTTTGGTGGCCGGGAATGAAAAGAGAAATTGCGAGTTTTGTTTATTCTTGTTTGACTTGTCAGAAGTCAAAGATTGAGCATCAGAAGCCGTCTGGGCTAATGCAACCGTTGACTATTCCAGAGTGGAAGTGGGATAGTATCAGTATGGATTTTGTGTCTGGTTTGCCGAGGACAAATAAGAATTTTGAAGCCATTTGGGTGATTGTTGATAGATTGACGAAATCGGCTCATTTCATTCCGATCAGAATGGATTATCCGTTAGAGAGATTAGCCGAGTTGTATATTGAGAAGATTGTAAGTTTGCATGGTATTCCGTCGAGTATTGTTTCGGACAGAGATCCTAGATTTACATCGAAGTTCTGGGAAGGTTTGCAGAGGGCTTTGGGAACTAAGCTGAGATTGAGTTCTGCATATCATCCGCAGACGGATGGTCAGACTGAGAGGACGATTCAGTCACTAGAGGATCTTTTGAGAGCTTGTGTTTTGGAAAAAGGAGGTGCTTGGGATTGTTACTTACCTTTGATTGAGTTTACCTACAACAATAGTTTTCATTCGAGCATTGGTATGGCACCGTTTGAAGCTTTGTATGGTAGGAGATGTCGGACACCTTTATGTTGGTATGAATCCGGTGAGAGTGCTGTGGTTGGACCGGAGATTGTTCAACAAACTACGGAAAAGATTAAGATGATTCAGGAGAAGATGAGAATTGCTCAGAGTCGTCAGAAGAGTTATCACGACAAGAGGAGGAAGTCACTTGAGTTCCAAGAGGGAGATCATGTGTTTCTTCGTGTTACTCCGATAACTGGGGTTGGTCGAGCTTTGAAGTCGAAGAAGTTGACACCTCGATTTATTGGTCCTTATCAGATTTTGGAGAGGATAGGAGAGGTAGCCTATCGTATCGCTTTACCGCCGTCACTTGCGAATTTGCATGAGGTTTTTCATGTGTCTCAGTTGAGGAGGTACATTCCTGATCCGTCGCATGTGGTCCAAGTAGATGATGTCCAGGTGAGAGATAACCTGACTGTTGAAACATCACCTACGAGGATTGAGGATCGAGAGTTGAAGCAGTTGCGGGGTAAAGAGATTGCTTTGGTAAAGGTAGCTTGGGGAGGACCAGCAGGTGGCAATGTAACTTGGGAACTTGAGAGTCAGATGAAGGAGTCTTATCCTGAGTTATTCACTTGAGGTATGTTTTCGAGGACGAAAACTCTTTTAGTGGGGGAGAGTTGTAACACCCCGATAAAATAAGATAATTATTTAAATTGAGTTAATAATATATTTATTAATTTAATTAAATAATTGGAATTTTTATATTATTGGAATTACTATTATTGGGTTATTATTTTATTGGAATAAAAGTTGGAAGTTAGAAAAAGGTCCCATTTAGTAAAAGGGTTTATTTTTCACGTGAAAAGGAAAAAGGAGACAGAAAAGTGGAAAAGGGCAAAGAGAGCCAGAGAACAAGGGTTGAAGAGGGAAAAAGCTTGAAGCTAAGAGATTTGCCGGATTAACTCAGGTAAGGGGGGTTTATCATCGTTTAATGGGTATTATGGGATAATATGTCATGGGTAGTGATAAACCATTGATTGATCTCTGAATTGGATGATTATGATGAAATTGTGAAATATTGGATGAACGAAATTGGGTTATGATTGAGAGGAATTCGTAGGAATTAGATGTAAAAATGTTAGATTTTTGTGAAATCGAATAGGGTATGATTCGTGTTAGATGATATGAACAATTATTGTGAAAAATTGGACTGTGGAAGGTTGAATTGGATAGATCTCGTAGCAGAGAAAGCCATAGCAGATCTGGAAGTCTGGTTTCTGGTCATACGCGTATGGCACTAGGCAATACGCGTATGAGATGGCATGGTACGCGTATGGCACTAGGCAATACGCGTATGGATGAGGAAGATGATGTTTTGAACGTAGATTGGTCTCTGTTGGTACGCGTATGGAGAAGTGGTACGCGTAGCATACGCGTATGAGATGGTGTTACGCGTATGGGATTTTGTCAGGAGATGGGCCATACGCGTATGGGGTTAGGCAATACGCGTATGGGCAGGATTGTGATTTTCCTGAGCTGTTGTTGTGCAGTTTTTAACTGTTCAGCTGAGTAACGTAATGCAGATGATGTATGATATATTAGGGATCATTTCCCGTTGTTTTGAGTAGTATAGGTATTAGTAGAGTGTGCTAATACCGTGGTTGTTATTTGGCATGATATGATATGCTTATGTGATAAAATACTGCTGATGTGTGATAGTATGCGTGATGCTGTGAATGTATCAATTATGTGTGCATTGGTGAATAGACTGTTTTATGGCTTAGAGTGTGAGCATATATCTATTCTTGAATTGTTGTTGATGATGTAGCATTGCTAGGTGATTAGCATGCATGTTGTGGCCTTTATGGTGGTAGCTAATTCCCATGGTGAGGAATTAGTGATGAGTTATTGTGGATTGTTGTTGATGTTTGCATGCTAGGTGATTTAGCGTGCATAGCATAGCCCTTGGGGTGGTAGCTAATTCCCATGGTGAGGAATTAGTGATGTGAGTCACTAGGTCTCAAATGAGTGGGACTAGTGAGCTTGGTAGCCGTACCTGGATTTGGTCGGTGAGGTTGAACTATATGTTCACGAATAGTCGGTACCGCATGCATGGAGTCTCATTGCATAATATATGTATGTATGGCGTATAATATGAATGGATGTATTCCAATATTATACGTGTGTTTTATGGTTGTTTTGAGTTTGAGTATGATGATGGTGATGATTATGAGTTGATATTGCCGTTGCTGAATATGTGTAATCTGATTAGGGTAATGATATGTGTTATATTACTTAGCATTACATGATATTTTATAATGCTTATTATATCGATTGAAGGACTCACCCTTACAACTATGTTTTCAGGTAACGAGCAGTGATTGAATAGAAGCTAGTCCTGGGAGTCTAGTGTAGTCCTTAGTGGGTCATGCTCTGGTAGATGTAACATCGGGATGGGATGTTTTACTATGTTTTCTTTTGGTTGTTGAACAACTTTACATGTAATGTAGTACATGATTTGAATGTTGTTATTTTGTATCCGCTGCGAATTATGCAAAAGTGTCCTATTTTGATTGAATAAATGAGCATGACAGGATATATTGATGATTGGTGTGAAATGATTGTGTGACACCCTTCAGGGCATAATTACTCTGATTGATATTTTATTATTTTAATTAAATACTTGGGGTATTTTAGAAGGGTGTTACACTGACCCGTGAGCTATGCGCCGACCCTTATGGTCGACTCAAGCAAGTATGCGCTGACCAATCTCCAGTTTGTCTGAGTTATGCGCTGACCCGTGGCTCATGCGCTGACCCTTGCGGTCGACTCATAGCTTCCATGAGCTGACCTGTGGTTGACTCAAAGCATCATGCGCTGACCAATCACAACTAGTCTGTGTTATGCGCTGACCCGAGGCTTATGCGCTGACCTTTGCGGTCGACTCAAAGCCTGCAAACCTGCAAAAAATCGTATTTTGTGATTTTCATGCATTTCGTCATGATCACACTTTGTCCACATATGTTTTTAAGAATTATAACAGATTTAGATAAGCATAGGAAAGGATATGATCGGTGATGTGTTGCATTTGTTTGCAGACATGCATGGTGGTCATTTGTCATCATCGAAACTTGCGATCGTATGTTGTTTGACACTTTGCCCTTACAAACTCTGTTTTTTCAATTGATTTCAGGTTTATTTATAGCCCGATGGTCACGAATGCACCGCTACAGCTTCCAGTATTACATCTTGTACATAAGGCATGAAATCTTTTATAGGTCACGATGATTTGACAAACGTTGGAGTTGTTATTCTTCAAAAATAACAAGTATGTAATCCATTACCAACAAAGCACATCTAGTATAACAAAATCCTCATTCTTCGCACCCATAAAAACCCAACCTTATTCGAAAACCTTAAAAGAGAAAAAACCAATTCACATTGGCCCATTAAAACCCAATATTAAATGGTGTTCTAAGCCTTAACCTGTCTTAACCTTCTCATCAAAAGAAAAATAAAGCCCTGCTTGACATACCTACCTCAAATTCCAATCACCATTGGCACATATTCCGTGACCCATTACACGCATCGACCATGCATTTCACGCATAAAAAATATCACAGATCATCAAATACATCAACCTTAAACCATTACGTGCATCGACCATGCATCTCATTTTTTCATTTCAAACATATCACACATCATCAAACACGTCGACTCAGAATATATCTCGCATCTGCACAAAACATACATACATAACATAAGCCAGGATTCTGTGACTGCTCGTGGAAGTCCAGACTAATCCCCAACTAGGTCGGTCACATTATCCCAAATAGAGTTGTCTTAGCTGGAATGCTTATTGGTTTCCTCCAATAGGTAACTTTCCAGCAGAGTCTCTTTGAAAGTTTCCCCCAACAAGTTTTATCTTTAGTGAGTCGTTTATTGAATTTCACTCGTGGGTAGGTGTTAACCTCTAATATCCCAAGTAAATCTCCTTATCTTGATCTAAGCATCGTCCTTCGGTTGAACACGATCAATGTACCCTTAAGACTAAGCACCGACTTTCAAGTTGGCGATGAATTGTCTAAGTTTAAGCACTGACTTTCGAGTTGGCGAATTCTTGTCGTAGTCTAAGCACCGACTTTTGAGTTGGTAACGACTTGTATAAGTCTAAGCACCGACTTTCCATTTGGCGATGATTTGTTTTAGTCTAAGCACTAGTTTTCGAGTTGGTGACAACTTGTTTTAGTCTAAGCACCGACTTTCGAGTCAGTGACGACTTGTCTTAGTCTAAGTGCAGCCTTTCGAGTTGGTGACAACATATTTTGATGTAAGCACTGACCCTCGGGAAGACGAAGATCTCTTTGTGTTCTATCTAAGCATCGGTCTCCAACGACAATCTATTTATGTTTGATCTAAGCACCAGTCTCTAAAGATGATCTCTTTATGTTTGATCTAAGCACCAGTCTCGGATGAAGATCTTTTTATATTCGATCTAAGCACCAGTCTCTGATGACGATCTTTTTATGTTTGATCTAAGCACCGATCTCCAATGACGATCTCTTTATGTTCGATCTAAGCACGGGTCTCCGATGACGATCTCTTGTTTTGATCTAAGCACCGAACCTCGGAAAGGTGATGAACGCTTTGTGTTCGATCTAAGGACTAATCTCTAGCGAAGATCTCTTTATGTTTGGTCTAAGCACCAGTCTCCGACGATGATCTCTTTATGTTTGATCTAAGCACCGATCTCTGCTAACGATCTCTTTACATTCGATATAAGCACTAATCTTCGATGACGATCTCTTTACGTTCAATCTAAGCACATACCCTCGGGAAAACGACGATCTCTTTGTGTTTGATCTAAGCGTCATTCTTAGACGAAGATCTCTTTATGTTCGATCTAAGAATCGGTCTCTGACGACGATCTCTTTATGTTCAATCTAAGCACCAATCTCTTTATGTTCTAACTAAGCACCGACCCTCGAGAAGGCGATGATCTCTTTGTGTTCGATCTAAGCACCGGTCTCTGATAATGATCTCTTTATGTTTGATCTAAGAACTGGTCACCGACGACGATCTATTTATTTTTGACCTAAGCACCAGTCTCCGACGAAGATCTTTTTTGTTCGATCTAAGCATCGATCACCGACGACAATCTCTTTATGGTCGATCTAAGCATCGACCCTCGGAAAGGTGATGATCTTTTACCCTACTTTAGGCACAAGGTTGCGGGTTCGAACTCCATTATATCTCTTTTTATTTTGTTATTTTTATCAAAAGTCAAACATTGAGTTTTTTTTGTTATTTATTTAGTTTTTTTTAAATATTTTTTTTAGTTATTTTTTAAATCACAAAAAAACATCAAAAAATTAAAAAATGCAAGAAAATCCAAATTTGGATCAAATCAGACAAAAATGAAATCAAATATTTGTTCATTACAATTAGAATCGATTACATTTGATCATTCATATTTCATACAAACCTAGACCCCAATTTTGTCAGACTTTTAAAAACCTTTTATTTCGAATTTTAATTCATTTTAAAAAAAAATAAATTTTGTTATTTTCATTTTTCCTCTAATTTTTATTTATTTCTTTTATTTCAAAAAAATAAATAATAGTTGTTTTATAATTCATTTAGAACTAATTTGGCATTTTATCACTTTTAAAGAAACATTAATCTATTTTCATTTTTCACTTAAAAAAATTCAAACAAAAATATTGGTTTTAGTCATTTATTTGTTTAATCATAAAAAAATCACAAAAATATTTGTCTAAGTCATTTATTTTGTTAATCATTAAAAATCATTAAAAATATTTATCTTTAGCCATTTATATAGATATTTCATTTTAGTCATAAAAAATCACAAAAATATATTTATTAAATAAATGGAATCCCAATTTTATGAAAACAGTCTCTAATGGTGAAATTCTGGCGTAGTCAGATTTTAGATGTTCTACTCCAAGTCATGACATCTGATCTAACATTATCACTAATACAGCAAGACAGTTATACAAATTAAACCCTGTACTAATATACACATGTTCACAGATGTCACGACATCTGCTTCTATATCACCCTAGAATAGAGGAACACCTAGTTCAGTGCATCTGGTAGAAAGACTCAGTAGAGATCAACCATAGCTCTAACTTCTGTTATTTTCCTACACAGTTATCAGCAAGATGTCTCAATAGTGATTTGCACATCATCTGTTACATTATTACAATTTGCTGGCCTTGTACTTGTATTTCCTAAAATAAAGGTTGAACAAGTTAATCTAATTTCTACTTATTAGGGTGCTAACAAATAGGCTATTTGTTAGGTTCATTAAATGTAGTTCAGTTGTTAGTTTCCTGGATTTTTGCTCAGTTGTTGGATTCCTGAAGAATAGCCTGAGAAAATTATTGAAACAGAAAAACTAATCATCCTACAATTCAGCACATGCTGTCAGGAATGAATGTTACAACATTCAGTTTGACAACCAAACATATACCTCATGCTGATTCAGTTATGTCCCTGAAAACCGACTGTGCTAAATTTTCTGTGCTGTAAAAGACGAACCAATCCCTACTTCAGTATCAGCATACATGACTAACTGTCAAGACATCCAGTTTGACAGTTTCACAATGATCCTTTGCCCAGGTCTGTTATCCTCTTGATAACCAGACTAAAATAAATACTGAACTGAAGCAGAAAAACCGACCTGCCTATTATTCAGTATATGTTGTTAGTGATGAATGTCAAAACATTCTGATTGACATTTAAACAGAAGGCTATATATCAGGTCTGTAATTATCTTGATAAGCAGACTGAGATACAAGCTGAGTTATGGCAGACAGGATTATAACATGCATAAGGTATACAAACACAGGAAATTGTTAACCCAGTTCGGTGCAACATCACCTACTCTGGGGGCATACCAAGCCAGGAAGAAGATCCACTATCAGCAGTATTAATTCAGAGTTAAACTCCCCCGTTTACAACTCTTCACTTAATCCCTACCCAATGCAATCTATACCTAGGAACTCCTAGATAGAAACCTCCAGTTTCCATTCCAATCACTACAATTACAATGTAATGTTAAACAACTTGAACTTGCTTCACAGCTTCATTCAAGAAAACACAACTCTTACCTACAGGCTTTGAGTTACAAATACTCTCAGCTTTGAACACTGAGAAACACACGGTAACCTTCCCACAGGTTGGGAGGTTTACCTCACACACACCCCTAAATTTTCATTCTATGAGGCTTACAAAAACTAGGTTACAATATGCTTTTTATAACTTAATCACCCAACTGGATTTGGGCCTTCAGAAATCGCAGCAACCTTCTTCTTTGCTGTTACAAAGTCAGCAGAAAATTTCTGCTACAAATAAGGTCTTCAAGATTTTAGTTCCTAAAATCTCTCCATATATATCTCCATATTTAGAGCCTATATATTCTGATTGAGTCTTTAAGACCTCCACATGGAAGTTAGGATATTCACCAAATATCCTCACTAATCCCAGAATATATATTGAATTAATTAATTCAGTTTTCTACACATATGCGATGTCACAGGCATGATGTCGTGACATCGTACATGACATGTTGGTCCAGATGTTGAACTTCTTCAACCCAACATATTAAAACAACAGAGATGATTACATTATTTGTTTTACAAAATTAATGCCAATCCTAAGGTATTAACAATCTCCCCCTATGGCAAATTTTAGCTAAAACAAATAAGCCTCTGTCATTATCTCCACCACCACAAACACCAAAGTTGGTGTACATGAGGAAGTAGAGGTACAAGGCGCAGCTGCATCACAACCCTTCCCCTCAACAGGAGGGCTTCCTGAAGAATATGTAATGCTGAGTACATAGGCAATGTAACTCAGATCACAAGACACAGCTGTCTTCTTAACTCAGATCACAAGACACAAGAGGTATACACAGTTAGTGACTTTAGTGCGTGAAGCCAACTTCTGTTTGCTACCCCATTTTGCTTGCTTCTGGTACATTCTCAGGATAATATTTCTCTCCCCCTTTTTAGCTAAACATTTGTAAATGAACCCTTCACAAAACCAGATCCAGGCGCAGTTTGCCCAAACCTTAACATACCCCATGATTTAGAGGGAATGGAATGTTTCTCTTGTGAGAAGAGGAGTGCTGTTATATCCTTTAAATAGTCCAGCCCGTGCTTAGGAATTAATGGTAGGAATAAATGCTTGGTCAAGATTCATTAATATTTGCTGAGAAACAGTCAGAGAATCACCAACAAAATCTCAGACTATCTTTGAATACCTTTTATAGCTCTTGACTGTTTCTTTTCCAAAACAACAGTTCCAGTGCATGGAGACTATTCCATATATGCAGTCAGACACGTTGCACGCGATGTCTTAACATTCAACGTGGCTTTTGCCTGCATTCTTCAAGTATTCTTCCTATCAACATTTCCTAAGACCACTTTCGTACCTCCAGTAGAAACTTGACATCTGGCACCACCAAAGCCAAAATCACAAACACCAGTAGATGGTTACTCCCCCTGTACCACACAACTGTACCAATCAGGCTTATTCTAATTTATCATAATTAGACACACCACATCCACATTTCCTCATGACTTTAAGATTCAGAAGGAATTAACAGCATTGTCCAAGGCAATGTCATGACATCCGGTCGGACAGTCATCTGCTCACTCAGCCTTGACATACACCACATCATCCTAATAACTAACAAGGTGCCATACCCAGTTATCTGAGAACACATATACCACAAGCTTGATGATTACTTGCAGCGCAACGACAGAACTCCCCCTGTCATGAACAACCAACTCTCCTCCTGAAACATGGAGATCATATATGAACATATCCAACACCCCAAAGTTGGACCTTTACACAGTTCCTGATTCAAGAAGAACCCAGACCACTTGATGAATGGAAAACACAAGACGCATCTTCATGTCTTCAAGAGCACACCCTCTGTTCAACCCTCTTGGCTGAGCACATCCATACTCTATGTCAATCTCTCTTCTAGCCAGAACAGAAACTCACATTACACAATGTTCTACATGAGTTAGGACATCCTTCACAACATAACTCCATCTGATAATCTTCAGATATCACTGAGTTATTGGCTTGATCTACAAGAGCCCAGACAGAACTTGGGATGTATACATTCTCATCCCATTACAAGAGATAATCTTCCATAGATAGCTCAGAGCTCCAACCACAAGCTCCAAGAGATGAATAGAAAACACCTCCTTTTGTCTTCAACTTACTACTTTTCTGCTCAAAAGTAATTTGTCTCAGACTTTCCTCAAGAATAATCAGTTGCCATATGTTGATCATCTTGATTCTTCGAACTCACTTCTGAGATAGACCAAATGCCACTGGTTGATTACCTCCTTCATGAATCCTCATATGAAACAGTCAAATTCCACTTTTTGACCTCTCCACGTTTATCAGACTTCTCCCAAAGATATTCTGACCTTCCAAGTGAGACTTGAACTTCAAGCTACATGTTAAACACAACTTAGACTTTCTCAGTCATGAACATGTAACATCTTCTCCATCCAACAACTCCAAAGAACTGCCATGAGAATGATCTTTTTGAAGTATCCAATCTACGACTTTGTAGACCCTTCTATCTTAAGTTGATGTGCCACTTCACCAACTAAGATTCTGATGTTGAACCAAATGTCACAACATTGTGTTTTAGCATTTAGCTGTTGAATTCAGCTCCTTCTTCTGCCACTTGAAAGAACTTCCTCCCTACACAGAACAAGAGTTCAACACTCTCATAGACTTGATTGTGGAACCAAGTTTGAGTAAACAACCTCCATCCTGCAGGTTTGCAGTTAAGTCATCCAAGCTCATACCTTGATGAATTCCTGCTTCTTCTCCAAAGACATCAGACACTCTGATGCATGAGTCTTCAGAAGGACCAGTTAGAGACTAACCCTTCAGCTATACCAAGGATTCCACTTCCTAAAGCAAGGATGTTTCCATGATGTCAAGAATGTTGCCACTTGTTCTTAACTCCACAGTGTGCATTAGCCAATGCACTTCCTTACCTAGATCAGAAATAAACTGATCCAAGTAACCACCATCAAGACTATGATGTCTTCTTCTTCTTGTACACACCAAGGATGAACATGTTTCTTGCCAGGAAACCTTTTCAGAGATCATATGCTCTTGCTGCCACCAAAAAGATAGATCATAAACCAATGTACTATCCTTCCTGTGATTCTGCACAGGATCTTGAAGATGAGATGTTCCAACATCTTTAAGAACATCAGTTATCTGGAGCTCCAAGGATAATCAATTAAATACTTGTACTTGGCACAAGTAGACATTGATCTTAAATCCTTTCCCAATTATCCTTTCAGATACTTCCACCATAAGAATACTTTGAAAATACTCTTCTTGTGTCAACACCTTCTGCTTGCAAGCACCTCAATAGTTTTGAGAATCTTTCCAGATTAGATTCACCCTTAGGAATGAGAGAGATGAATCCTTCCTTGCAAATGTGTCACACAACAACCAGAACCCATGTGACACAGGTCAACAGCCAACCAAACCCTAGGCTGACCAAACGTGAGGAGGTTAACCAAAACTCCCCCTCAAATTAACAATCATGGAAACTCCACACCAATATCCATGCATTGTACACAAATGTCTCAACATGACATACACCATCCCTACCAGTGGCAACTAACTCTATGAGTTATACCTATACATGCTTCAATCACACCAATCAGACTCCAGCTGACCATAAGTACTAGTGACAACAAAACAACACCAGTTAATAGTAGATATGCATTGCCAGAGCATACTACCTCAACCAACCACTGAATCTTCATATTCTCACTCCTTGAAAGAACTGCCACTTCTGAGCGTGGTGTTTGAATAGCAAGATTCATGGTCCCAATCCTCTTAAATGAAATATCAGTCAGGTTACCCCATTATTAACTTCTAACATCCTGGGGACTTGTCTTCCAACACAACATAGTACTTCAGGGAACAACTATCCAACCCTGATCAATCTACAGGAATAAGGCACACAACAGGGATTGCACAATGTCACATCTCAACCAGCTCCACTTCTAGAGATCAGACTCCTAAAAGTGACCTTCTTGAGCATACACACAGTTGACCCTACCCTTGTCAACTTAGCACACACAGATGTCTCCTCTTCCAGGTCAGAAGTAGGTTCCAAACAAAAGTATCTCTTTGTTTGACGCCTAAAAACATCTGCTCTTCAACCAGTAGGTGCATACTTGTTGAACAGCATGTTCTAACATCACATAGAACATTAGTTCCACCTGCTTGGAACAAACCCTCCTTGAAAGTCTTCAAGGTCTTCATATGCACTACCCAAGAGAATAAAAGAATCAGTGATCAGGTGATTCTTATCATGATGAGTGGACTTGAGGAGACTCAAGTATCTTTGACATCTTCAGTAGATTATGATGAAATCTTGAATACAGCAACCTTTCATCCACATGAGGGGAAACTACATCATAGTTTGAGTTTTGCCAGGTATTATGCAGCGGAAATCATAGTACAACTCAACCTATGAACACACACTTCACCAGATCAGCCTCCAAGAACATACCAAGTTTGAAGATGATTCAATACTAGCACAGCTGTCCCACACAAAGGCCAATTGCCCACCTCCAGAGACATGTATACATAGTTCCTGTCATGAATAGTCCATCCACCTACTTCAAGGGACCATTCAGGTAAATCACAGAACCTTCCACAGGTTCCAACATCAGTACTAGCATAACTCCTTGCAAGATACCAGAAAGTATCACCCATGGATCTCATCCAGAAACAGAACATGATGCCTGCTCTGATACCATTTGAAATTCTGGCGTAGTCAGATTTCAGACGTTCTACTCCAAGTCATGACATCTGATCTAACATTGTCACTAATACAGCAAGACAGTTATACAAATTAAACCCTGTACTAATATACACATGTTCACAGATGTCACGACATCTGCTTCTATATCACCCTAGAATAGAGGAACACCTAGTTCAGTGCATCTGATAGAAAGACTCAGTAGAGATCAACCATAGCTCTAACTTCTGTTATTTTCCTACACAGTTATCAGCAAGATGTCTCAATAGTGATTTGCACATCATCTGTTACATTATTACAATTTGCTGGCCTTGTACTTGTATTTCCTAAAATAAAGGTTGAACAAGTTAATCTAATTTCTACTTATTAGGGTGCTAACAAATAGGCTATTTGTTAGGTTCATTAAATGTAGTTCAGTTGTTAGTTTCCTGGATTTTTGCTCAGCTGTTGGATTCCTGAAGAATAGCCTGAGAAAATTATTGAAACAGAAAAACTAATCATCCTACAATTCAGCACATGCTGTCAGGAATGAATGTTACAACATTCAGTTTGACAACCAGACATATACCTCATGCTGATTCAGTTATGTCCCTGAAAACCGACTGTGCTAAATTTTCTGTGCTGTAAAAGACTAACCAGTCCCTACTTCAGTATCAGCATACATGACTAATTGTCAAGACATCTAGTTTGACAGTTTCACAATGATCCTTTGCCCAGGTCTGTTATCCTTTTGATAACCAGACTAAAATAAATACTGAACTGAAGCAGAAAAACCGACCTGCCTATTATTCAGTATATGTTGTTAATGATGAATGTCAAAACATTCTGATTGACATTCAAACAAAAGGCTATGTATCAGGTCTGCAATTATCTTGATAAGCAGACAAAGATACAAGCTGAGTTATGGCAGACAGGATTATAACATGCATAAGGTATACAAACACAGGAAATTGTTAACCCAGTTCGGTGCAACATCACCTACTCTGGGGGCATACCAAGCCAGGAAGAAGATCCACTATCAGCAGTATTAATTCAGAGTTAAACTCCCCCATTTACAACTCTTCACTTAATCCCTACCCAATGCAATCTATACCTAGGAACTCCTAGATAGAAACCTCCAGTTTCCATTCCAATCACTACAATTACAATGTAATGTTAAACAACTTGAACTTACTTCACAGCTTCATTCAAGAACACACAACTCTTACCTACAGGCTTTGAGTTACAAATACTCTCAGCTTTGAACACTGAGAAACACACGGTAACCTTCCCACAGGTTGGGAGGTTTACCTCACACACACCCCTAAATTTTCATTCTATGAGGCTTACAAAAACTAGGTTACAATATGCTTTTTATAACCTAATCACCCAACTGGATTTGGGCCTTCAGAAATCGCAGCAACCTTCTTCTTGCTGTTACAAAGTCAGCAGAAAATTTCTGCTACAAATAAGGTCTTCAAGATTTTAGTTCCTAAAATCTCTCCATATATATCTCCATATTTAGAGCCTATATATTCTGATTGAGTCTTTAAGACCTCCACATGGAAGTTAGGATATTCACCAAATATCCTCACTAATACCAGAATATATACTGAATTAATTAATTTAGTTTTCTACACATATGCGATGTCACAAGCATGATGTCGTGACATCGTACATGACATGTTGGTCCAGATGTTGAACTTCTTCAACCCAACATATTAAAACAACAGAGATGATTACATTATTTGTTTTACAAAATTAATGCCAATCCTAAGGTATTAACAAATGGCAAGGATCCCATCAGATCAAATCATATCAAAATCAAATATCACTATGTTTCAATATTTGATTATTCGGATTTAATCCTTGATTATTCGATTCAATCTCTGATTTGTTCCTATTTGGTCAGCAAGATTTAACTATAAATAGAGTCGCAAAGCACAATGAAAAAGGAATCAATCCCGAAAAGTCAAGAAATAATCCTAAAATATCTCCCTCTCTCACACGTGTTTTTTAGAGAGGTTTCATTCACCACCACCATCTTCAATTTTTCCTCATTATCAATCAAAAACAACTCCGTCATACGCCTTTATCTCGCAATCCACATTTCATCCTTTTTGGTTTGTGTTCTTCCCTCTTTAGTTACTGTGTTAATTTTTTCACTGACTGAAAGAGAGTGGTCTTTTTCTATGTTTATAACATTAGATATTTGTTTTAGGCTTAAATAGTCTTCTGGACCTATAAGTTAGCGAGTTTTTGATTTTGGTCCCTGTATTTTTTTTTTGTCTGAGTCCCTATATGTTGAATTTCGTTTCGAACCATGGACCTTGTTTTACAACAAAGATGCCTTTCCACTAAGCCACTTGTGTTTATTATTTCATATTTGCGATGCATATGTATACATTACATAATGGGAAGGAGGACTAAATCCAAAAATGAGTTGATTTTTCAATTTAAACTTCTTCTTTTTCCTCTCCTCTAATCCGTATTCTTCTTCTTCCTTTGTACCTTCATCCATGGCTACGTATTCAATTGATAACTTTACTCTGTTCCAAATCCACAATACATAATTTTACTCTGTTTCATTTGATTTAGTTGTTGTTTCTAATTATGGGATATGAGTTTGCAAGCTTTATCACCTAATAGACTTGGTGGTGGATTTTTATTATACAATGATAGTCTTTGATCTTGATAGAAGTGTGAGAAATCATTTTTTATGAAAAGGGTAGATAAGTAATAAATAAGGAATAATTTTGGATTTGAAAAAACTCAGGGTTTGTATGATGGTTAGGGATGAAGATATGAACATAAACCCAAAATTTTGGATTAAATATTCTTTTCGTCCCTATAAATTGCCGCATTTTTGGCTTTAGTCCCTATAACCTATTTTTGTTTTGTTTTAGTTTCTAATTATGGGTTTGAATTCATATCTTCATGTCCAACCTTCATACAAACCCATAATTTTTTAAATCGATGAAAATATATGTGTTTGTTTATGAGGTATTCATGTATGTTTATTTAGTGCTCCACCATTTCAAACCATAATCATTTTTGGTAGTTTGATCATGTAACTTTACTATTTACTCTTTCTCTCAGAATCTTCACCATCATCTTCCATTAAAATTTCGTCTTCATGTTTGTTTTTGAAGTAAGGTTTGGATTCTTAGTTTCTCAAAGTACCAATGTTATTTTTATGTATGCATGACAATGAATCATTTTCCAAAACAAATACACTAATGCATGTATATACACCTATGCAAGTGCACTCATGCATTTTATGTATGTGATTATCATTATCATGCTCCTATTTCATGAACATCAATTAGTGTAAATAAGGGCTGCAAGTGCATGAGTTTAAGCACTTAGTGAAATATTAAGTAATTTATAGTTGAAATAAATTAATTATTCATTAATAGTTGAAATATTAAGTAATTTATTAAATACTGAATCACTTGTGAAATATATATTTTTGTTGCAATGATACAGGGACCAAAAAAAAAAGTCACTAACTTACAAGGATCAAAAGACTATTTAAGCCTTTCTTTTTTCTAAAATAAATGGAATGAAAAAAGAATTGATTGGGCGTATGCCTCTTCCTTCTCCGAGTACTTGGACATTGTTGTAGAGTTCATTGTTCGAATACCCGTGTTCCAAACCAAAACACAATAAATAAAACGAGTTTAGTTCATTCTTTCGTGGATAAAAAAAGGGAGTGATTGGGCATAAGCCTCTTCCTTCTCCAAGTATTAGGACATTGCTGTAGAGCTAACTTTTCAAATGCTTGTCTTCCATTAAAGAATCATGACTTTACTTGTCTTACATCTTTAACAGTTAAAATTGGGTGAGATAAGAATTAATTGGGTGTAGGCCCCTTTCTTCCTTGAATATTAGGATAATATTGTAGAGCTCATTGGCAGAATATTTGTCGTCCACCTAAAAGTAACTCAAACAATCAAACTCTTTTTCCCCTCAGAGTGATCAAATCAAAACATTTTTTTTGCTAAAATCAACTAACCAACAAAAATTTTCTACTCAGATTAACGTAGCTTTGAATCCCTCTTTGCACTAGAGGATACATATGAGCAAGATTAAACGTCTCGTCAAGCACTTTAATAAACAATTTATTTTTAGTCGTTTTGTTCATTTTTTGTAAATATTTTTAAACAAGAAACAAGCTTAAACCTTTTTAAGCTATCACCTAACACAAAACTAACTAAATTGTTCCCGTTGAGTACAACGATGTGAGGGATGCTGATACCTTCCCCTGTCATAACAGATTCCCGAACCCAAAACTGGTTGTGAACACCATGTTTTCTTCCTTCAAGGGTTTTATTGATGTTTCCTTTTAAAAATAAAACTTTGGTGGTGACTTTATAGTTTATTTTGAGATTTAGTACACTTGGGTATTTTTCCCGCCGCGACAGTCCTTTCATTATTTCAAGCACCCCTCTCTCAGATGGAGAGCCTCTTGTTAATATATATCTCCCTAAGCCTTAATATCTCCTCTCATAGCGTATGATCATGCACGAAACGTGTATTTGGGTCAATGAACATTACATAAGGGACCATGCTATTTAACTTCACTTCCTAGATTTCAGGGAATGAACCACCTATTCATGGAGTAGTTGCTACAATATAGGAATATCTGGATTTAGAAACTTGGAGTTATAAATACATCATAATAATTATATTTAAGGACAACCTAACTATAATATAAAAATAAACAGATATAGTAGCTTCTTACCTCACGTGAGCGAGCTCTTAATACAACAACCACAACAACCTTAAAGCTTATGTGATCCCTCATTCACTAGATGTTGTCACACATTTGTACTCTTAGCGAGTATAAAAAGCATCTCAAAGCTTTTTAGTGTGTGTGATTTTGCTATAATATTTCAAAAAGTACCCTTGTGTCTTTACAAGACACTAGTCACTATGACATACACGACTACATGAGCTTTCACTCTTCATCTCGTTTACAACTCTTGAAACTTCAAGTCTTTATATCATTATATTTTACTTTAACGTCACACAAGAACCTTGAATCTTATTAATAAGGATTGAGATATCTTCAGGTTGATTACGATCACCTGAGAGTTAAGAGGTTAAACCACTAGTGATCTTAGAAAAAGAAGTCTTCACGTGAATGATGTTTGACCTCAATGTCGACTTCTAAGAGATGACTCTATATTCAAGAATATATTCAAGAGGATAACTTTATTAACCATTTTAATATCTTTGACCGCTTAAGCTATCTTCACCAGATAATGACACACCGAATATCAATTGATATCAGGTGTTGTCATCATCAAAACTAAACAACTACTTAATTGACTTGCAACTTTGTAATCAACAAATTTCACCACCTTAGATCATCTTGACAATACATGCAAGCACATAGTTCCATACTGTGTTGGATACTTTTTTCCCCGACTTCTCCAGACTCCCTAAACATTTTGACAAAAACTTCAATTATAATTGGCCAATTTAGACCTTTTTGGTGGTTTTAGAAAGTTGCTAGAACAATCTTCTAGTAGAAATATTTGTAAACATGTCTAAATAAAATAACACCAAATGATAAAATAAGATCACAATAATGAAAATTCAAATGAATCCACTACTACAAAAAAAAGGATTTGACCTCAGACGAGAAAGTGCTTTAATCTCAGTTACACAGGCGAGGTAACAGAGTGTGTCATGAAAACTTGCCACTTTACTCCTCAGTTTTGGCATAACCGAGGGGTAAAGTGTTCTTCACATTGGTTTAATCCTAAACTTTTGCATTTTTATCATTGTTAGAACTGTATGCCATTACCTCTCAGTTATTTGAGAAACCGAGCTAATAGATTAGCATCATTATCTTAATTTAAATTAATAATCGATGGGAAAAAATTGGTATTTAAAATTTTAATTTTTAATTTTCTATATTTTGGTTTTAAGTTGTATTACATAACCATATTTTGGTCATTTCTGAAATAGAAACATTATTACAAAACCATATTTTGGCCATTTTAAAACAGATACTTTGTTCATTTTGCCCATTTCTCAAACAAAATCATTGTGCCATAAATATTCATTGTTTACACCACTTGGAAATCCAAAAAGGCACATGTACACCTTATAATATTATAACAAATTGAAACTAAAATGTAATAACCATTTTCAAATGATAAACCAACAAAAGTAACAACCAAAATACAAAGTCTTGTAGGCCGTCCAAAAGTTATCTTATGTGATTTGTCACCGGTTTTAAACACTTGTAATTTGAACCACATTTGAAACCAATTAAGATAATCCACAATAACAACATTAACTCTTTAGTAAAAAGAATACAAGTGATGTAAAACATTTACTTACTAGTTTTCTCATATCTCCTCTTGATGATCACGGCGAATATCATACACATCATTATCAAAATCATTTTCTTCTGATGTGAGACGTATAAGTGTTGCGAAAGAGGAGGTATCAAAATTAAAATATTGATTTTCATCACTATTGGGAACATACCTTCCTTGAAGAACAGTAGATCATATTGTGTTAGAAGGATCAGTGACATAAAAAACTTATTTTGCTTAGGATGCCATGATGAATGGTTAATTCATATAAGTTGCCTTTTGAAGATCAACCAATCTGAATCCTAATTCATCAATTTCTACACCAATGTTAATGTCAATTCACTTTTACTTAAATAAAGACACTTTAAAAGTAACATAATTACTCTTCATAATCTCCTCGGCGACCCCAAAGTACGTATAAATGCCAGTAAATGATTATTATCTTTCGAACTAGTGAAGTATATGGATCCAGCTTCAACCATAACCCCATTATTTTGTATGGCACTACAATCATCCTTTTGATTTTTTATAGAATGAATATTTAGTAATGTCATATACACTTCAAGTTATTACATTAAACTTATGCCTACATGACATCAACTAATGCACTACTCTCTTTAGAAACCCTTTCATTAAACCAAGTTATGAAAGTTTTTTATACTCTATCAACAATATTTTTCCACTCATTCGGGGGAAATTATCCTTGATAACACTTTTGTGAACAGTCAAGTAAGGTTGAACTTCACTAAGGTTATTCAATATATACAAATGTGCTTGAAGAACTACATCTCAATTAAGTTTCTTAACATTTAAACCTTGAATACCTCTACCATCATATCTACCATCATGACGAGACTCGAGAATTCCTATAGAGCCCGCTTCTGACAAATAGTGTAAAAAAAATCAATAGCTTCTTCTGTGATGTATCATTCAATGATTGAAGCTTCCATACAAGGATATTCTTGGTATACCCTTTAAATATCTTCACATATTTCTCTACCAGATACATCTAGTATAAATAAACTAGACCCCAAATTCTAATCTCCTTTACTAGATGAATAATTAAGTGAACCGTATTGTCAAAAAATGACGGAGGGAAAAAATATCTAATTGACACAAGATAATTGCAACCTTATGTTCCAACTCGTTTAAATTTCCAACTTTAATGACTTTACTACATATAACATTGAAGAATAAGCACAATCTGATTATAGTTACCCTTTCATATTTTGGTAGAAAGCCATGAATAGACACTGGTAGAAGTTGTTGAATCAAGATATTGACATAAGTTTCTTCACATTTGATGAGTACCCTTGGGGAACTTTGATACCCTACAAACAACCACATAAATACTTTTTCTTTTTTAGACATAGTGTGACATGCAGGGGGAAAATATGTTCTATTTACTATATCTTCTAAGGATAACTCTTGTCGTATACTCATAAACACCATGTCTTCACGGGGTTTCTTAGTATCTTTTGTCTTGCATTTAATATTTATAAGTGTTACAATCAAACCATCGCATACCTTTTTCTCGATATGTATGGAATCAACACAATTACATCGAGGTTATACTAATATGGAAGATCAAAGAACATCGACCTCTTTTTCCAAATATATTTCTTCACGAATCCTTTTCGTTTATTTCCAAAGATAATATTAATGTGTTGTTGTTGTCATACCCTAATTTTACCGGATTATTTATAATTGATCCTTTTCCGTCAACCCTTTGACGATAACAAATCTTTTCGTCAACCCTTTGATGATGATAATCATTCTCCGTCAACCTTTTGACGATGCCATCAATCCTTTGATGATGTCACTCCTTAGTGAAGTTCTTTCTGTGAACCCTTTGACAATGATATTACCTATATAAAGCCTTTCCATCAATCCTTTGATGATGATATTCCCTAATTGATCCTTTTTCATCAAACCTTTGACGATGACAAACTCCTTTGCTTCAACCCTTTGGCGATGACAAATTGTATCTTCCATCAACCTCTTGATGATAATATTCCCCAACAATCTTTCATCGGAAACAAAAATAAAGCCCTACAAAAAAATCCAAGTACCCAGTTGCATTCCCACATGCATCACATGCATAATTTCATGCATAATTTTCCTTCCAAGCAGGATGATTCATCAAACACAGTCATATCAATCATCATTATACCTATGCATATTGTTCCCATCAAAACTGGAAGCGTCATAAAAAATAAACAAAATTATTCGCATTCCAACATGCACCTAAAATCCCCAACAATTGCATCCATACACACATCTCCATGCATCATTCCTTGCATGGTACTCAACCCAAAGTGGAATGTCGTACGAAACATCATAACAGACATAACATAATTCAGGATCCAAGGTCAATCATAGTATCAAGGACAATCCTCACTCAAATCGATAACACTTCTCTAAGTGAGTTCTTACCCTGCATGTGCTCGTGAAATTATTTCCCAATAAGTCATTCTTCAACTTTTCATTGATAATGATATTCCCCAACGTTTACACTACTGTACTCCCCGAGCAGAGGTTACCCTAAAAAGTCTCCTAAGAGTTTTTCCCCTGCAGAACTTTGTCGGTAAAATCATCTTCATTTTTTATCTACATTTATCATATGCATTTCATCTCAACATTTTACCTTTACATCTCGAAGGATAAAATTCAGAGTCTTTTCGTATTTAATTATCTTCTACCACGAATGTACGAAGACCGTTGTCATTCATATCTTCTGGTTCAAGGTAACTAAATAGGGGCAACTATCATATTCCAATTTTGTCAGGGTATTTTGAATTTATCTGAAACATGTCCATTTGTCAAGTTTTGTATTTTTAGCCATATGCATTTTTATCATCAAATAAAGTCACCATAATCATACATATATGCATTATTGTAAAAAAGTCAACATAAAGTCAATAATACATGTTGAAGAAATTAACTAAAATTGCATTTTTTCATTATGCATTTTGAAAAATAAATTCATGATCATTTGATTTATTATAAAAAATCCATTTGAATATTATTAATCAATTTCATGCATCATAAAACAAAAATCATTGTTTCTAGAAGATACAAAATATCTCTCATATATTACATCATTGTTCCATGCATATATTACATAATTATTCTATGCATATAATACTTAATTATTCACTATTTAATTAAATAAGTTTCTGGAAGATACTCACATTCTTTTCATAATTCCTAAACTATCCTTTTTGGAGCCTATAAAGAAACCACATTTCATTCACAAATGACACCACAAATCATTCACAAAAACTAAGTCAAAACCCTCTTCATTTTTTCCATGTCATTTATTTCTTTCTTTATTGAATTTCACTTTAGGTAAGCTCTTATGCTTGTCATTTATTTAATTCTATTGAAATTTTTATTCCTGCTTCATTTATTTAGTACATTAATCATCATCATTTTACATGGAAACCCCATTGATTCAAAATCAAGAGTTTAAAATGTTCTCGAATCTCCATGAGTAAAAGTGATCAAATGTAAATTAATATTCGTTTATTTAATTTTATTTGCATTATTATTCTTGTTGCACTTAATTAGTATCTAATCACCACCATTTTGCTTGGAAACTCGATTGATTCAATATCAAATGTTTAAAGTGTTATTGAACCTCCATGAGCAAAAGTGATTGATTTTCATTTTTTTCGTGACTTATTTTTTAATTCTAAGAATTCTATGTTATTGAACCCCCATGAGCATGCAGGCTAACGTTTAACCATTAGAATATGATCTAAGCATTTTTTCATTAAAACAAACTTCAACCAATTAAACCTATCATTTCTCGTCCCCGTGCGATTGAAAACCTTTTCAAAAATGTATACTGTTTTGTCCTTTCTAACGCGTATACAATAAGAACATAAGATTTCCATGCGCGACATACAGCTAAATGTTTAAATTGTTAGAATGCGATCAAACAGGACCCCTTCTATCATAAAATAAACAAATGCTAAGTCTCTTATCCGCGAGCAAACAAGTCAATGTTTAACCGTTAGAATGCGACCAAAACATTTGTCCATTAAAATCAATCAACCAACCCTCTTGGCTACCAAGACCTACGTAGCTTTGAGTTCTCCATCGCACCTAGAGATACGTAGGAGCGAGATTAACCTCTCGTCAAGTACTATAATAAAGACTCGCAATCTTGTTAATCACCCTAATAAAAACATTTTTGTGACCCTTCTTCTTTTACACTTTTATCACTCGAAGAAAACAATTAACGTATAAGCGAAAATTCAATCACAAGTTTTAACTAAAAGCTTCCCTTTTAGTACAACGGATGTGAGGGGTGCTAATACCTTCCCCTTGTGTAATCGACTACCAAACCCTGAATTTGGTTGCATGACCACTTTCAGTTTTTCTTTAAGGGTTTTATCGATATTCCCCCTTCCTTCATTAGAATAAAATAAATTTCGGTAGCGACTTTGTTCGAATACTTTTCCACGACCATTGCGAAGGATCATATTTTTCGAGACAGGACAACTAGAGAATCTACTAGGGATTATGCTCCAAGCAAGAGAGAGTCAATCCTAACTTAGTTGACTTTGTGATTTTTGTTGGTTTTGATTAATTATTTTCTTTATGCTTGTCTACTTATTTGCTTTATTTATGTTTTCTCTTTTCATGTTATATGTTGATCATTTTCTTTATCTGTGGGATTTGGGATGGTATCATGAGTAAAGCTCTACACCCGAGCTTTTGAAAAAGATGAGGGAACACCTAAGTTAGAATTGGAAGTTGTGTAATGTTAGTCTCCAAGGACCACTCCTTGTATGCATAACATTAAGACTTCCCATAGAGTTGATCTTTTCGTAGATCTCGTTGTAAGACAACTAGCTTGTCGTATGAATTGATTCATGAAGGGTCCATGAATCCGAGAACCACTCTTAGAACCAATTTCTGTCTTAGTGGTTACATAGTGCTAGACTCCAAGGACCACTCGTTGTGTGCCTAATATGAAGACCCACCCAGAATAGACCTTTCGTCACTCTCATCACAAAATAACTAGCCTATTGCAGGACATTGATATGATTAGAGTCCATGAATTTGGGCACCTTATCCAAAACCTCAGATCTAACCCTGTGAGTGGTTTACGGGTAGAAAGTGTAGCGTTGTCCAATATGGGAAGACCATATAAATAGGTTATTTTAGCAATACTCATGTTATCCCATATCCTAACTATACTTGCATTGCATTTTCTTTGCATACCAAAATACAAAAACATTCATGCATTCACATTTCATCAGCATGCATGCATATCATTCTCAAAAAACCTAAAAAACTCATCCATCCTTTTGTCCATAATCTGCAGCTGATTTCCCAACACTCTTATCGAAGTTGAAGTACCTATTGAAGGATCATTGCGCTAAGAGGAGATGTAGACTTAATGAAAAACCAGTTGGACCAACTAGTTAAGGCCATGATAGCTCTGGAAAAGAGAGATGACAACATTCAGCAGACTGCAATCACTAAGAACATCATTCTAGTTGAGAATCCTGACGTACAAGAGTGTCACTCCTCATCTCATGATGCTGTTGAGTATCATAGCTTTGCATTCTCCATGCCAAATTCCCAAGGGACAAGCCTGATGGTGAATACCGAACATCCACAAGATGATGAGATTGCTGAAAGATGCCGTGTGCTAGAGAAAAGACTTAAAGCCATAGAAGGGAGAAATAGTTTTGATCTGGATGCCTTAGACATGTGTTTGGTACCTTGCCTGGTTATACCTCGAAGTTCAAGGTACCAAAATTTGAGAAGTACAAAGGAGATAGTTGTCCAAAGCACCACTTGGTGATGTTTTACCGAAAAATGACCTCTTATGCTCATGACGATAAGTTGATGATTCACTATTTTTAAGACAGTTTGACCGGGGCATCATTGAGTTGGTACATGAAGTTAGAAAGGAGCCATATCCAATTATGATTAGACCTATATACCTCCTTTTTTAAGTAGTACCAATATAATTTGGACATAGCTCCCGATCGCATGCAGTTTTGAGGCCTATCTCAGAAGAGCAACAAATCTTTCAAAGGGTACACCCAAAGATGGAGAAAGTTGGCAGCTCACGTTGAACCACCACTCTTAGAGAAAGAATTGATGGACATATTCAGGGATACCTTGCAAGGACCTTACTTAAAAAGGATGATAAGTAATACATCGTCAAAATTCACTCACTTGGTGTCAATTGGTGAATGCATCGAGAGCGGCCTCAAAAGAGGAAGAATTCAAGGCACCTCGAAAAGCCATAATATTGAGGGTGAGTCTCTTAGTGAATCCCAAAAGGAAGAGGAGGACGAAATTAATGTAGTATAGGAAGTTATACAAGATCCATATTAGACATCATTCTCTCCACATGGTCAATATCCTGCAAATTGAGGACCTCATCAACATTAATAACTGATTCCACATCTGCAGCCATACCACTGACAGTATACTCCACAGAAGCGGTGTCAATACGCCCGACAAAGGCTAGGAAATCCAGAGAGCCATATTGATCCTCTTCCAATTCCATATAGCCGATTACTTCCATATTTGATCAAAAATGGACTGATAGTGTCGAAGGAACTGGATCCAGTGCTTCCTCCATACCCATCAGGCCTTGATGTTAACGCCCAATATGAATTTCACATCAGGGCACATGGGCACTCAATTGAAGATTGCAAGGTAATCAAGAGAAAGGTACAAACTCTTCTTGACTCCAAGATGTTCTCATTTGCGCCTCAAGGCCTTCAAATCAACAATACTCCTTCACCTAGTCATGCGGGTCCATTAGTCCATGCTATGGAAGAAATTGCTGAGGATAGGTTTGAAGATGATTATCATAATGGTCTCAATGAACATGACGACCTCCAACTCTGAAAGAGGCCAACCAGTAATGAATCAAGCATGAGAGAGTTTCCTCTACACTGGAAATCATTTGGATATTGTTAGCATTTTATTTGTATTTGCTTTGCATGTTGAATACTACTTATTGCTAGACATTGTTTTTTATTAACGGTATTATTAATGAAATGAGCATGTATGTTTTGAACGAATCCTTTCGTATTCACATATCTTTTCTCATTTATTACGAAAATCACAAAAAAGTTTCCAATTCACTTTCTTTATCAAAATGTTTTTTTAGCAAAGATTGGAGAGAGGATTACGAAAACAAAATACCCATAATTGCTAACGGTATGCTTTCGGATAAAATATTGCTGATGATGTACAAACATTGTTCCAAATTCCCAAACACTAGAGAGATAAGGAGTTAATCCTTAGTTAACCACTTAGATCCTAGAAGTAGGCGTTTCTTTTAGATTTACAAACCCTTACGCTTAAATCAGGACATGGTAGTAATGTTCGGTCAATTGACAATGCATTTTAATCACAAGAGAATACATCCCATCAGGGGATCAACCACATGATATTATTTCGCACACATCCTGAAGTGTCGAATGAGTCATGCAAATCTAAAAGTTATATCGGTTGTTTTTCAATAACCAATAACATGATAGTTATAACCCTTCAGCAAAATCAAAAAAAGGAAAAAAAATGACCGCTAAGTCGAGCACCCAAGAGGCGACTTAGGCAAAAATTTGGGCAATCTCGGTGGACTAATGTAATACCCCAAAATTTACCCTTCATTTTTCATGGAAGCATTGGATTGTGTCTCACATTGCATTAGCATCATACTAGGTCATACTCATTGCATACTGCATCAGTGACTTGGGAAATCAGGGTTTGATTGCTCACTCCTTAACCAGAAGGAGCCCACACAAAGCAAGACTGAGAATTGGACCTCATTCTCCATATATACAAGTCTCAAGGGGTTCCATATGTCTTATTATGGTCCTCAGTTCATCAGTGGAAGATTCAGAACTCTCAGAGTGTGCATCTGCACTTAATCAGAAATTAGGGCTTCATGGCTACCTGCAACAGGAAATGTTTGGTTGGAAGTGAAGGGGGTTCATTCATGTCATGATTATAGAGGCATCTTGGCCTAAGAAGATCCATAATCATCTCACAAAGATCCATTGGCAATCAGTGCAATCAGTTCATAGTCATTTTTGCCCTAAAACTAGGGTTTGGTATAAAATCGGTTTATTTATGATTCCTTGGGTGAAACTCTTTTCCATGGCTCTCCATATGTCCGTAAGGGTCTACATACAAAAAATCATCTCTTTATTTGAGCCAGAGGTGCTTCAATTGATCAATGGAATCGAGAATAAGACAGTTTGGAAAAAGTCAACTGTGGGGCCAAAAAAAGTCAACTCCTGACATTTTGAAAGTGGAATCTCAAAATTCATGCCTAAGGAAGCCTACATGTGAAATTTGATCAAGGTTGGATCATGGATTCATCATTTAATCAGGAGTTGGAAAAGTTACCAAATTTGGAAATAGTTGACTTTCCATATAGGGCAAGTTTTTATGGTTTTTGCACCCACTTTAATCCCATTTTCCACCAAGATGCAAGCTCCATTTGAAATTTTCTCCAACATGAAAGTTTTTCCTCTTGTCCAAGCTTTCTAGAGATATAAACTTTGTTTCATTTGGATTAATATTGAGAAAGATATGCTTGGTCAAAGTGAAACATTATTTTAGAACACTTAGAAAATTTTCTAAGTCCAAAATTTGCAAAATTTGTCAAGACTTATGGGCCAGATTTCTTGCACTTCAAGGCATCTTTTGAAAATACTTTCTTCATGACAGTTGTACCTTGCTATGTCCTCTTTCACATCCTTTTGGAATCATCCCATTTGGATCTTTGGTTTGAAAGATACACTCATCTAAAGTTGGTATCATAGACTGGATGTTTTGACAGCATTTAGGCCAAACTGGCCCAACCATTTTGCAGCTATGGAACCTGAACTTTATGGCCATTTTTCACCTCTTTCCACTCATCATTTCAACTTATGTTCAACATGGAAGATGTTAAGCTCCATGCCCTCTTTCTACTGTTTGCATTGCCTTGCCATTTGGACATGTTCTCATCAAGTTACAAAGTCTTAAAGTCACCCCGTTGGACTTATTTCCATGTCATGCTGCATAAACCAACCAGCCCTTGCATTTCCTCATTTGGCCATTTGCTTTTGGTATCACTCACTTAAGTTTTGCTACAATTAGAGTTTACTCATACACCTTACTTTTACACATTTTTTGTTCATTATGCACATAATCAAAAACATACACTTAAGCCCATAAGCCATCATTAAACCCTACATATTTAAACATCAAAAACCCTAATCTGAGTGGTGGATGCTGTATTTTCAAGGCAAGGAAAGAGAGAAAGATCAAGTGTCATCCCATTTCCATTTCACAAGTCCTTGAAGTTTCAAAGAGCACCTCATTCTTCCTTCCATTCTTCCAATACCAAGGGGCAGTGGACCTTTTCCACTAGGTAACCTCCTTATCCCAACCTTCCATGGCCATGAATATTTTGCTTGCTCATTATTGTTTTCCATGCTAACCATACTTGTTCACCATACTATCATGCCATTGCCATGCTTTGTTTGCCATTATTTCCATGCTTATTTTTTATGTTGTTATTGTGCCATGCTTGTCCATGAACCCTTCAATATGAGGCATTGCTTTAAGTTGGATTTTTGTAACATTGAATTTTTGTTAATCTTGGTGCATGAGCCTCCCTTGCTGTTCACTTTTCTCTATGTTAAAGTCACTATTTTTCACGAAACAAAGTACCATTGTGTTCTACATGTTCCATACTTGAACTTTGGTTTTTACATCATCCCATTTGGAGCACCATAGAGGGAGATATATTAGTTGGAAGGTTGGAAGAAAATCCTGCGTTTTTACGTCCCATCATGCATGGCTTTTGTTTTTTTTTCTTTTTTATTTCACGAAGAGCGGACACGTGTCCGCGTAACGGCCGCCTGATCGCGTGCGTGACATTTGATCCCAGTCGTCCGCCTCCTTTTGTCTTGTAGCGCATTAAGTGGCAACGTGACCAATTGAGGGAAGTCACATGATTTTTTTTTTAAAAATAAACGTATCATTATGCTGTCACACCTGGCTTCATTGCGCTGGACTGGGCTTCTGCTGTTTACACCACCACTCATGGCCCATTTCTCTTTTCATTTTCATTTCATTTCCATTTCTTTTATTCATTTTTTTTATTCTGTTTTGTTTTAATTATTTAAAAATATTTTATTTATTCATAAAAATACCAAAAACTATTTTTTACTTTCCTTAATGTTTTATTCAATTTATTAAATTTTTATTTTCATATTTTATTTAATGTTGATATTTTATTTTAATTATTTATTTCAAGTGGTTCTTTTAAACATACATTTTTTCATTTATTTTATTTTCACGACTTAGAATTATTTTTAACTTCTGATTTTTGGGATGAGGGTTGACCAATGTCTCATGGTTAACCTGACCTTTTATTGGAATTTTATTTCCCATTTTTAATTTATTTTGGATTTATTTTTGGCCTAGTTTGCTTGGTTGACTTTACATTTGACTTCTGTTTTATTTCAATTAATTCAATAACCAATTTTCATTATTTTTGAAATCTTTTTGGGGGATGATGATGTCCTAACCCCACCTCATTTAATTTATTTTTTCATAATTTATTGGATTAATTTACTATTTATTTGACATTTTTCAAGTTGACTTGACTTTTCAGTTGACTTTTCTATGATTGATGTTTGACTTAGGGATTGCTTAAGGCAATTGAAGAGATCTTTTGATCCTCCCTTGTTCATCTCATATGCCATGTATTAGAGGCCTTTCATCTCAATTTTATTTGATCCTTGCATCATTTCCCGATTAAATTATTCATTGATTCTTTGTGTGCATAATTTCACTTGTCTGATTCATCTGATATTTTTTATACTTGTTTCTTTCATCCATGCCTTTATTGTTTGATTGTTTAACATGTTTATGCTTCTCATACATTGTCTAATGCTCATTCATTTCATTCTTTGATTATTTGATTTGATCATATACCTGTTTATATCTTATCTATTTGATTAACTGTTGCCTACTTGTATGGTGTATGAGGCATATATTATTATTGTTTAATTGCCATGAACAACCCCCATTCATAACAAATGTACCCCTCTCCCATGAATTGTATAATGTTTATTCTTTCATTCTCTATTCATCTGTCAATACAAGAAATAAAATGAACATTCGATAACCATTTCATAACAAGATCAAAACCTCGATCCAACGTCGAGTATTCATTTTCCAAACTTAACATAATCAACACGTGTTCATCCATCCTTTTGTAAGTCGATTGCTTCATGCATCGCCATTTCTCTTGTAAGTCGATTGCTTCAGGCATCGCCATCTACCTGTAAGTCGATTGCTTCGTGCATCGCCATCCACCTTTTACCCTTATCCTCTCCTTGCTCCATTCGTCGATTCTTGTTCCGTTTAGGTAGAACCCGTTGTATGATAACATAGGTAGTCTTCCCTCATTCTTTTGTATGATAACATAGGTAGGATTCCCTCATTCTTTGCATGCTAACATTAGGTAGATATTCCCATTTGTAAATCCTAACGCATAGGTCCATATTGCATGACAACACTAGGGCAGAGCTTCCCCATTCTTTTAGACCTTCCGTGCGTCTCCGATCCTGTGGCATGTCAGTCCGTCCTATTGCAAAGAGGTAACTTCCTAAGACTCGATTCAGCGAGCTGCGACACCTGCTGCTAGGATGTGAACACATTGCCCACTCTCCTTTGACACAACTGGTGTCTTCCTTTGTAAGTCCATGTTCAGATGGCAATCCCTATGTAGCCGAACTACGACAACTCTGATTCTCATGTTCAGATAAGATACGTAGGCACAAGATGCGATGTCTTGCCGAGTTTTGACTGACGACTAACAACTAATCCTTGTTTACTTTCGCCCTTGTTGCGATTCTTTTCTCTCGCCCTCGTTGCGATCGAGACCTTCCCTTTCTCTTGCCCTAGTTGCAATCGAGACCTTTGTTCCCGTAGTTAGCTGAACTACGGCTTGCTCTGATTCTCATTCCATATGAGATACGTAGGCATAAGACGCGATGTCTTAGCAAGCACACTTCTCTTTAACCCATAGGTAGCCGAGATACAAAGACTTTGATTCTCATATTCAGATGAGATACGTATGCAGTGGATGCGACATCCATGCGAGTCATTTTCTTTTGACCCTCTTTTAGTAAATAGTACATTAGATAAACACACACCCTTTAGACAAGAACAACAAGAGTGGATCCCGTAGAGTACTACAGATGCATAGGGGTGTTAATACCTTCCCCTATCAAATCCTCAACAAAAAAAGACAAGATTTGGTGACCACCATATCAAAATCAAAGGGCTACCGACATCCATGACAAAAACAAAATAAGGTGATTGCCATTTTAAGAAAATCTTGAATCATCCTCTTCACTCTTACACCTTCAAAATCTCTTGGAAGAAGACAATGTTCATTGAATTAACTGAATATAGGATTGGAGATCATCACGAAGAAAGGGTGGGTTCAAACAAATTTGAGCCTTATATCCTTTGTTTCAAATAACCGTGAACCAAACCACGTTACAACCCTTAGAAGGCCTAATTGAAGCAAAGTTTATTATGAAAGCATACTACAACAAGGTTGCACAAGGTGGTGTTGAATTGTAATTTTAAGTGTCGGGTTTTTGTTATCGTATCCACAGGGATTGTGAGATATCACCGCCTTTCGACAGTTGTTTTAATTCTTAGCTTAAGGTAACAATGGGTTTTTTTTTGTGTTGTCACGGTATCTTGCATAAAAGTGTAATAAAATGCGGTAAAAGTTTTGGTTTGAATATTTGAGAAATATTGCCAAAGTTAGGGTTCGACGATCACTTTGCATGTATATGTTCGATCAACAAAACTTATAAACTCCTTTAGATGATAAACTATTTCACAAAGTCCTCCCAATGTGTTTATCTCTAACACACATTGTGAGTTTTCCCATTTTGATCCATTGTTTATCTCTAACACAATCTATCAAAATGACAACTTTTTGGTTCAACCTTATGGTGAACAAAATCATTCATTACTATCTCTAGCTAACAAATAAGATTGGATGAAAACCTAGGTTAAGAGTTGGTAAACATCTCTCGATCATAAACCAACACAAAGAGTTTTCAAAAAGAACAAAGTTTTCACCATATATTCACCATTAAAGAGTTTACAAATGAAGATCCTTACATTTACACACAAAGCTAATGATCATCTACATCTAACCTTGACAAAATGAAGGACTTAGCTACTCATTTTCATGGTAGCTTGGTCAACAAGTTTCGAAAGAGGGTTGATCAACATCTGAGTCGAATAATCGAGATTGGATGGGAATCCACCTTCTTTTTGTGAAAGATGGTTAAGAGATGAAGAAAAATGGTTTTTAGGTCACAAAAGATCCTTAGAACAATGCTGTAAAATATCTAGAAAAAGTACAAAAGTATGGAAAAATAAGGTATGGCTCCAAAAAGTGGCACTTCCTACTTATAGAGCTGCTACTGGGCTGTCATGCTCGTTAGGCGAGCAGAATGGCTCGCCTAGCGAGCCCCTAAATGAGGCACCTGCGCCCAGAGAAACAGCCTTTCCCAGACTGTCATGTTCGCTGAGCGAACAAAACCTTCGCCTAGCGAAGGACACGCTTCAACCTTCGCCCCAGCGAGGTTGAGAGGTTTTGCTACTGGAATGCTCGCTGGGAGCTCGCTAGAGCCTCGCCTAGCGAGTGAGTGCTGGCTGCGCTTTTCACCAAGTCTGGACGTGTTCGCCACACACCTCGCTGGAAGCTCGCCTAGCGAGTGTGGTCATGTTTGCCACTGTAAAATCCTGGGGCTTTTCGCTTGGCTTTCGCTAGACGCTCGCCTAGCGAGTGCTTCGCCACAGCCCTCGCCTAGCGAGCAAGCTGATGAATGTTTGTTTTATTTGATCCCTTTGCCAAATTTCTTGTGTCTTCATTTTCTATTATTTCATGCCTACTTCCTGCATAATAACACACAAATCAAAGGTACCAAGATAGATTATCATTGAATTGCATTTCATCCAAAACAAAGGTGGTTTTGAACACTTTAGCAAGGAAATGGAGTGAAAGATACCCATATTTGATAGCTCAAATAAGCACTTTTGGGTATCTAACAACTCTCCTCAACTAGATTCTTGCTTGTCCTCAAGCAAAGTATGCCTCTTGAAGGACAAGAGGATTTGCTTTAAGAAAAAGGTTTCTCCGAAATTGGATAAATCGGCTCAAACACAAGCGAATCAGCAGATACAAATTTCCAACGGTTTGAATAAAATAATACACAAGAACTAAAACTTAATAGTAATGCGAAATATGTATCTATCTACAACAATATTATTTTGAATGAATCACCCTATCTCTCCTCTTCGAATAAGGATTGAAGAATTTACGCGTTTGCAACCGTGGGAATAATCTCACTCTCTAACAAATAATGAAGAAATCAATTCGATTCATACAATGTCTAACAATTATAAATGGTAATGTGGAAGCACGAAGATCACTAAGGACTTTTCGGTTGAAGCTTGGTTAGGTTAACAAACAAGGGTCATTTCTAAGGCCATCGAAAACGAAATTGCCGATGCAAAAGAGACATTCATTGTACATTATTCACACATCTCAACTTCGTTCCATTTGTTTTTCATTTGAAACCTTCACAACTCTTATTTCACAACTCAATTTTTGTTTTTCACTATTTTTCTTCCAAGCAAGCATTCATTTTCATTTTCTCTATATTATATATATATTTTTTTTCTTTTCTTTCACATCATATTTACAAAACAGATGTTTTTCTTTTCTAATTTTTTTTATTTTCAATGCTTGCTCGGTTTTTCAAGAGTTGTGGCACTTATTGATTCTCATTTTCGTTCTCCCCAACTTATTTCTTACTCACCCTAAGTGAATGCTCTTAACTTTTTACGGCAAAAGAACAATAATCAAGATTTTCCGGGTTGTAAAAAAAAGATTTTTGAAATCTTGCTTTATTTCAAGCTGAGATTCAATTGTTTAAGCTCAAAGGGGTTAACGAATACTCTCTCTGCTCACAGGTAAGTTATATTTGGAACTGGTTGTGCTCGATAGAAAACAAGTGCCTTGATCATTTCTAATTGCTTCCACATATTCACAATAATAAAAGACAAAGCATGAATCAAATGAATCAACAAAACTTATTAGAATCCAGCATTTAAGTGTACAATGGAGGTTTACTCACAATTTGTGGTTTTAAGTCCTAGATGAAACATTCATTCAATTATGTTGCAAAAAGACAATACTCAATTACAAAAAAGAGTAAAGTTCTAAGTGCATTCTAAAATTCTAGCCGGAGGTAACCATGTACCTTAGCCTTATTCACTTGTTTATTCTTATCATTGCCATCCAAGCTCGGATGCACCTTCATTGGATACTTCTTTGAGGAGCAACCAATCTAGAAGGTTTGCCACTCAACCAACCAAAAATTTATTAAAACAAACAAAATTTAAAACATAAATAATAATATAAACTTCAAAATTTAAATTTGTTCGTGGGGGACAAAACACCCCAAAAGTACAAAGCCAAAATCAAAATACAGAATTCTGGAAATACAATCAAAATAAAACATAACATAAAAAAACAAAAAAAAACTTAGCCCTCCAAGGACTTAGAACCCTCCTCACTACCGGCTTCAGAACCGGTAGCCTCATCATCATCACCATCATCACCATCAGCAGCACCACCAGAAGACGCACCAGCACCCGCCCCCTCACCAAACACAGGCCTGTCTACAGGCCAGTTAGCGTTAAGCACAAACTGCTCACGCGTTATCAATGAGTGATCACCGATGGGGTCACTTCCCTGCAGCTGTAACCGCTGCATAGAATCGTGCATGTCGAGCATGGCACGCTGAGTAGCCGCCATCCAGTCCCAATTGTAATTGCAGACAGCCTGCAGGTAAGGATCGGGTCCGGGAGTAGAAGTACCAGGACCATCAGAAGCCCGGGTACCTTCTGCAGCTGCACTACCTCTAACATTCTTCGCCCTGCAATACTTGGCCACATACCTGTCATCAATGGGCGACGGGATCCTTACCTGACCCCTAGAAGGTAGCCTCACCCTCGCTTGTATGCACAAACTCATGATTAGGCAGGGGAAAGCCAGGGGACAATTCACACGAGCCCCCGACTTTAGCCCGCTTTCAATCACGGACTTAAGCTCATAAGCAATAATCCTCGCCACATCGATCTGGACGTTAGTGAGGATAGAGTGTGCCACTGGGATCGGCACTGTAGAAGTGTGGGACTTTGGTTGGATGTTTGTCAGAACCAATAGCAGGATCAGTTGAGCCAAAGGAGTCATGTCCTCCCTGTGATATCTCATAGGAACCCCAGATGGGTTCAGCTCAACTGATTTCCCTCTTAACAGCAGGGCAGCAGAGATCGCATCAATATCCCGGTGAAGCCGTAAGTCTGTGTGGTATGTGTCTCGCTCCTCGGCTCCCAGTTGGAGCGGTTCACCAAGGACGCGGTTAATAGCATCCCGATCAAAAGCAACTGGACGACCGGCCACTCTAGATGTCCAAGTAAATGGCTCGTCATCATCAGGAAGTCCGTTCGCATAGAACTCACGCACCGTTGCTATATCATAATGCTCCAGGGGATTAATTAACCGATCCCACTTTTTTGTGTCAATCAACCCGGCGAATGCTCTGTTCGTGCCTTGAGGGTTGATGATGAATCTCTTCTCCGGTAGAATTTTCCGCTTCTCCAAAGCAATGTACCTTGCGGCCTGCTTCGGCCCGACAAATTTGTCGGTATCAAACTGGATTGGCACGGGACGGGAAGTGCTCCCTCCCTTTCTCTTCTTTGAAGCGCCGGATCTAGATTCCATCTGCAAAATAAAAGAGGAAACAACACACACAAAACAGATTAGACAGCAAAACCAGAATTCACAGTACTGTCATGCTCGCTGCTGCTTCGCCTAGCGAAGTGGCAGCGAAAGCTTGCCTCTGGTTCGCCTAGCGAGCTGCTAGCGAACCTTATGGGTTTTTGTGTTCTGCAGGTTTTTCAGTAAAGTTTTCCCAAAACCCACATTCTAATGGTTTCAATTTCAGAACCTAATGATATATCAAGAAAAGAAACGTTCTATGCTATTGGTAATTACAAACTCACATGCAAAACCTAAAATTCCCAATTGAAAAACCTAAAATCCCCACATGCAAACCTAAAGTGTCCCATACCAACAACTTCATCCTAAATGACATTCAAATCAGAAATAAACAAAGCTTAAGCATAAAGAAATGGTATTAGGGCAAACCTTAGCAAAATAGAGTGATTGGATATGAAATGCAGTGAGGTTCACAATCCTCCAATTTAGGGTTTGAGTGTTTGTGAGAGAGATGAAAATGAGAGAGTGAGGTGAGTGTTCGTGCAAATGCCTCAGCAGAGTTGTCAAACAGAAAATTGTGTTTGGGCCCCAAATGAGTGGCCTGCTGAGAATTTAAATAAGTGCTGTCACGCAGCGCTCGCTGCTGCCTCGCCTAGCGAGCAGCTAGCGAATCAGCTCGCTACTGCTTCGCCTAGCGAGCTTCAAGCGAGCATGACAGCATTTGCCTTTTCAAAGGCAGCATTCCAGGTACATTCAGCATGGTTTTAACAATTGGAAACCCACTACAACAGAACAGGAAAACAATAAATACTTACAATGTTGGGGTGCCTCCCAACAAGCGCTTGTTTAACGTCGGCTAAGCTCGACGGTGTGATGCTCACAGAGGAGCATCCAAAGGAATAGCACAGCTCTCGCGATCCACATGACCGCCAAGATAAACCTTCAAACGTTGGCCATTAACGGTCCAACTGTCCTTCTTTTCCAGGTCCTCAATGACAATAGCTCCGTACTCCTTAACTTCTTTGACCCGAAATGGCCCGGACCATTTTGATTTAAACTTTCCGGGGAATAACTTCAACCTGGAATTGAACAAGAGGACCAATTGTCCGGGCACAAATTCTTTCTTTCGGAGCTTTTTGTCATGGTATTTTTTTACCTTCTCTTTGTACAACCAGCTTGAGTGGTATGCGGCATTGCACATCTCTTCCAACTCAAGCAGTTGCACCTTCCTTTTCTCACCGGCCAAATCATTTTCAAAATTTAAGAATTTTAGAGCCCACAAGGCTTTGTGCTCCAATTCAACCGGCAAATGGAAAGTTTTACCAAACACCAATTGAAAAGGAGTTAGGCTAATTGGAGCTTTGAAGGCGGTACGGTATGCCCATAACGCTTCATCCAATTTTTGGGACCACTCTTTTTTCGAATTTGACACAGTTTTTTCGAGGATTCTCTTAATCTCCCGATTAGAGACCTCAGCTTGCCCATTAGCCTGTGGGTGATACGGAGTTGCCACTCTGTGTGATACACCGTAATGTTTTAAAATGCTTTCCAACGGTGCATTACAAAAGTGTGACCCTCCGTCACTTATCAACACTCGGGGGGTTCCGAAACGGGAAAATATGTTTTTCTTCAAAAATTTTATCACCGTTTTCGCATCCGCCCGAGGTGAGGCAATCGCCTCAACCCACTTAGAAACGTAATCAACTGCGACAAGCATATACTCGTTACCATAAGAGGGTGGGAATGGTCCTACAAAATCAATGCCCCAACAATCAAATACTTCAACCTCTTGGATGTTTTGGAGAGGCATCTCGTCTCTCTTACCAATCCCAGCGCTTCTTTGGCAACTATCACAACTTTGCGCATGGGTATGTGCGTCTTTGAAAATAGTGGGCCAATAAAATCCCGATTGAAGGATTTTAGTGGCCGTTCTCACCCCATTATAGTGTCCGCCGTAAGGCGAGTTGTGACAATGCCAAAGGATGCTCTGCGCTTCATCGCCAGTAACGCATCTCCTTAAAAGGTTATCACTACCCAACTTAAACAAGTACGGGTCATCCCATACGTAATACTTGGCATCCGAAAGAAACTTCCTTTTTTGGTTCGAAGTTAGGTCGGGAGGCACAAAACCACTAGCCTTGTGGTTCGCAAAGTCTACAAACCACGGCCTAACTTGAACTTTGAACAGTTTTTCATTAGGAAATTCTTCCCGGATTTCCTTCTCCGACGCGGTAACCTCCACATTCACTAAGCGGGATAAATGATCCGCCACCAAATTTTTCGATCCTTTCTTGTCTTTGATTTCAACATCAAATTCTTGCAACAAGAGGATCCAATGGATGAGCCTTTGCTTCGAATCCGGTTTGGTGAGCAAATATTTAATCGCCGCGTGGTCGGTATACACTACGACTTTAGACCCTATAAGATAAGATCTAAACTTTTCAAGCGCATACACTATCGCAAGTAATTCTTTTTCAGTGGTGGCATAGTTTATTTGAGCCTCGTTAAGAACTTTACTTGCATAATGTATCGCATGAAATTTTTTCTCTTTTCTTTGGCCAAGTACCGCTCCAATTGCATAGTCGCTTGCATCGCACATTAGTTCAAAATTTGAATTCCAATTTGGAGCGACTATAATCGGAGCGGTAACCAATTTTTCTTTTAAAGTTTCAAAAGCTTGCAAACATTCATCAGTTAAGAGAAATACCTGGTCCTTAGCTAGCAAATTGCTCAAAGGCTTAGCCACCTTTGAGAAGTCCTTGATAAAGCGCCGATAGAACCCGGCGTGCCCCAAAAAGCTTCGGATTCCCTTCACATTCACCGGAGGAGGTAACTTTTCAATCACTTCAACCTTAGCTCGATCAACTTCAAGCCCCCTTGAAGAGACTTTATGGCCAAGCACGATCCCCTCGGTCACCATGAAGTGACACTTCTCCCAATTAAGCACAAGATTGGTCTTTACACATTGTTCAAGCACCGTTTTCAAGTTTGCCAAGCATAGACTAAAGGATCCACCAAATACCGAGAAGTCATCCATGAAGACTTCCATTGTTTTCTCAATAAGGTCGACAAAAATGGCTTGCACACATTGTTGGAAAGTCGTCGGTGCATTGCACAACCCAAAGGGCATTTTTCGGTATGCGAACACTCCAAACGGACATGTGAAAGCCGTCTTTTCATGATCGGCCGGGTCAACCGCAATTTGGTTATACCCGGAATAGCCATCCAAGAAACAATAGTATTGTTGGCCCGAGAGTCTTTCGAGCATTTGATCCATGAACGGGAGTGGAAAATGGTCCTTTCGAGTTGCGGTATTCAACCGCCTATAATCAATACACATTCTCCACCCCGTTGCAACTTTAGTAGGGATCAATTCATCCTTGTCATTCCGGATCACGGTAATTCCACCTTTCTTCGGAACCACATGCACTGGGCTAACCCATGGACTATCCGAGATCGGGTAAATCATTCCCACATCCAACAACTTTACAACTTCCTTACGAACAACCTCCTTCATGGTAGGATTTAAGTGGCGTTGAGGTTGAGCTACCGGCTTAAAATCCTCTTCCATCAAGATCTTGTGCATGCAATAGGAAGGGCTAATTCCTTTTAGATCGGAAAGAGTCCAACCCATGGCTTCTTGATTTTTTTTTAGCACATGGATCAAGCGGGCTTCTTCATCATTTGTCAAAAGGTTGCTTATGATGACCGGCTTTGCTTCGGTCTCATCTAGGAATACATACTTCAAAGTAGAAGGTAGTATTTTCAATTCAATAGGCGCTTTTTCGTCAGTAACCTCCTTCTTCAAGTCTTCTTCCGCAACTTCCCACGGTTGTAGTTCGTCTAAACTATCAAGTTCCTTTAAGCATTCCTCAAGAGCTTGCTCTTCTTCAACGGTGAAAACCTCCAATGAGTCGTCAAGAGCTAACTCCATAGGAGATATCTCATGAATATGCTTAGAAACCTCCAAAACTGCTTCTTCGATCACATCGATGCGAAAGCTATCATTTCTATCTTTTGAATGCTTCATTGCTTCGAATAGATCGAATGTAACTTCCTCATTTTGGACTCTCACCTTCATTAAACCGTCATCAACGTCTATCATCATTCGCGTGGTTTTCATGAACGGTCGGCCCAAGATGAGCGGAGCATCATCATCTTCTTCCATATCAATAACAATAAAATCGACCGGAAAAAAAGATTTGTCGACTTTAACCAAAACATCTTGGGCTACGCCATGAGGATGGGTTGTCGACTTATCCGCCAATTGCAACGTCATTCGGATGGACTTAATTTCGATGTTGCCAAGCCTCTTTATAATAGACAAAGGTATAAGATTAATGCTTGACCCCAAGTCAATTAGTCCCTTCCCGACATAGATATCACCAATTTTAACTGGCAAAGTAACTCTTCCCGGATCAACCTCTTTTTTTGGAAGCGTCCTTTGAATAATGGCACTACAGCTCGCATCTAGGACGATGGTCTCCGGTTCCGTATACCTCCGCTTTTTTGTAAGTATGTCCTTCATGAATTTGGCATACTTGGGCATTTGCTCCAAGGCTTCGGCAAACGGAATATTGATTTGTAGTTGTTTAAAAATATCCATGAACCGGGCGTAATGCCGTTCATTCTCCCTTTTGGACGGGGCATGAGGATAAGGAAGGTTTTGGATTGGAGTAGTGCTCACTACCTCCTTCCCTTTGCAACTCTAGAACTCCTCCATCTAGGCTTTTTCACTTCCTCCCCCATTACTTCATCACTCGTATTTTTCTCAATCTCCACACTTTTTTTTCTTTTCAACTTCACCATTCTTTTCGTTCTTTTCAACTTCTTCCTCCTCATTCCACTCCCCCACTTCACCATCAATATTTTCCTCCTCATTTTCTTTCTTTTTCTCTCTTTGTTCACTCTCAACTCTTTTGTTATTCTCACTCATCAACTCCTTCCCACTTCTCGTTGTGATCGCCTTACAATGCTCCTTAGGATTTATTTGCGTGTTTGCCGAAAAGGAAGGACCGGTTTGTTGTTCCGCGAGTTGCTTAGCAAGTTGCCCAACTTGAGTCTCGAGATTTTTTATAGCCGCGTCGTTGCTTTTTTGATTTGCCATTGACATTTTCATGAATTGCGTCAATGTCTCTTCCAACTTAGAAGTTACGACCGGCGGTTGTTGAGATTGATAAGGATTTTGGGGAGGGTTTTGCCGGCTAGAAGAACCACCTCCATAACCTTGGTTATGGTAATAGTTACTCCTAGGTTGGAACCCTTGGTTCCCTTGGAAATGTTGTTGTTGATTTTGAGGGTGTGGTTGATAAGGTTGTTGTTGTTGTTGTTGTTGTCTCGGTTGGTAGTCCCTTTGGTTTGCCATGTAGTTTACGTCTTCGAACCCCGGAGGTGGACAGAATCCGGTGTCATGCTCACCTTTGCAAAGCTCACAACAAGCTATTTGTTTAGCTTTAGAAGGTTCCCTCAACTCTTTTATTTGTTGCGTTAAGAGTTCCACTTGTTGTGAGATGAGCTTGTTTTGGGCAAGGATGGCATCGTTCGTCCCTAGTTCAAGCACTCCCGACTTTTTCAAAGAGTTGCCTCGACTTTGACTCTGAAGATCATTTAGAGCCATTCGATTTATGATATTTGTAGCTTCTTCGGCACTTTTAGACAATAAAGAGCCACCCGAGGTAGCATCCAACAACGCCTTGCAATTTGGTTGAAGTCCATTTTTGAAAATATGGATTTGAGTCATCTCATCAAATCCATGCCCTTTACACTTCCGAAGCATGGATTTGAATCTTTCCCACGCTTCATTTAAGGATTCATTGATTCCTTGTGCAAACACCGAGATGGCCGTCTTGGATTCCATGAACCGGTTATGGGAGAAGAATCTTTCGATGAACTTCTCTTCTAACACATTCCAGCCTGTCATGACGGCTGGTGTTTGATCTAAGTACCAATCTTTTGCTTTGCCGAGCAAAGCGTGGGGAAATAATCTTCTGAATAACGGTAGCTCCTGAGCCTGATCCACTCCGGCCGCCAATGCTATCTCATAAAATTTTATGAGGAAAGCAAAGGGATCTTCATGGTCCATTTCGGTGAATGGACTTCCATATAATAAATTGAGAGTTCCCGTTTTCATCTCAGCTTGCCTTCCCGTGTGGTTGGCAAACTGAGCAGTGTTTCTTGGACTGTTTATGCATGGAGTAGAAATAGGCGGTGGTGGTGGTGGCTCCATGTTAGGTATGACTGGTGGTGGATTTGTGGTAGAAGAACTTTCTCCTTGCTCTTGACGATGTCTAGCCTGTTGCCTCCTACGTCTCGTTTTGCTATTAAGCCTCCTTGCGGTTCTCTCGATCTCGGGATCAAAAAGAAGTTCGTCCACAGGGATTTGCCCTCGCATAAAACGTAAGTTGCACACTAAACCAAACAAATTACAAGCACAAGTCAAAAATTCGAAAGCTAGAACTTAAACAACTATTGCGATGCTCGCAATATCAATTCACAATCCCCGACAACGGCGCCATTTTGTTGAATTGTAATTTTAAGTGTCGGGTTTTTGTTATCGTATCCACAGGGATTGTGAGATATCACCGCCTTTCGACAGTTGTTTTAATTCTTAGCTTAAGGTAACAATGAGTTTTTTTTTTGTGTTGTCACGGTATCTTGCATAAAAGTGTAATAAAATGCGGTAAAAGTTTTGGTTTGAATATTTGAGAAATATTACAAAAGTTAGGGTTCGACGATCACTTTGCATGTATATGTTCGATCAACAAAACTTATAAACTCCTTTAGATGATAAACTATTTCACAAAGTCCTCCCAATGTGTTTATCTCTAACACACATTGTGAGTTTTCCCATTTTGATCCATTGTTTATCTCTAACACAATCTATCAAAATGACAACTTTTTGGTTCAACCTTATGGTGAACAAAATCATTCATTACTATCTCTAGCAAACAAACAAGATTGGATGAAAACCTAGGTTAAGAGTTGGTAAACATCTCTCGATCATAAACCAACACAAAGAGTTTTCAATAAGAACAAAGTTTTCACCATATATTCACCATTAAAGAGTTTACAAATGAAGATCCTTACATTTACACACAAAACTAATGATCATCTACATCTAACCTTGACAAAATGAAGGACTTAGCTACTCATTTTCATGGTAGCTTGGTCAACAAGTTTTGAAAGAGGGTTGATCAACATCCGAGTCGCATAATCGAGATTGGATGGGAATCCACCTTCTTTTTGTAATAGATGGTTAAGAGATGAAGAAAAATGGTTTTTAGGTCACAAAAGATCCTTAGAACAATGCTGTAAAATATCTAGAAAAAGTACAAAAGTATGGAAAAATAAGGTATGGCTCCAAAAAGTGGCACTTCCTACTTATAGAGCTGCTACTGGGTGTCGCGTTACGCGAAAAACCGGCGGGAAACAAAGAACAACAGAGCCGCCACCGTGCGTTATTTATCCCAAAAGAGGGAAAGGAAACGCTCAGAGTAAACCTGGAAAAGACATGGTCTCGCGACCAAAGAGAATGGGATCGGGAGTCGGTTATGCGAAGGGAAGGTATTAGCACCCCTACGCATCCGTCGTACTCGACGGGATCCACGCACAAAAGGAAGGAACAGGGTTGCTAAAACACTGCTCAAACACACACACACACTGGCTGAAGGAGACACAAGAAAACAGACAAGACTGAAACTGACTCGGCAGGATATCGCATCCTGGGCCTACTTAGTCTATCAGGCATAGACATCAGAGTCGAAGTAGTTCGGACCGGGGAAACGACACATGCTCGCTAGGATATCGCATCCTATGCATACGTATCTCCTTTGGACGGAGGAGAATCAGAGCATTCGTAGCTCGGCTGACACGCACACAAACAAACACATGCAAAGGCAAACGTGGAGCCTGAATGCCAATCACTGGACTTACATCAGCATCCGAACCAACAAACCCACACTGGAACCCGAATGCCACTCGATGGACTTACATCAGCTTCCAAGCACACAACAACACACACAGAAGGGTTGAAGACAAAAGGTGGAAAAAGAAAAAGGGCGCCCGGAGAGATCAGCTCATCTCCTGCCTACGTACCTCATCTGGTATGAGGATCAGGGCGACGTAGTTCCCCTACGGAGGGAAAAGGACTAGCCTAACCAGATAACAGAGGGAGACACAACACTAGGGAGACTACGACTCGAGCCTAGATGTTGTCATGCAAAGTCGTCCCTAAGTTAAGGTTTCTAGCTAACTTGCACAGGAAGCAAGCCTATCCTAAACATGACTTGCACAGGAAGCAAGCCACACCTAACCTAACTTGCACAGGAAGCAAGGGTCTCGATTGCAACTAGGGCAAGAGAAAGGGGAGGTCTCAATCGCAACGAGGGCGAGAGAAAAGAATTAGTGTTAGTTGTTAGTCAAACTCGACAAGACATCGCATCTCGTGCCTACGTATCTCATCTGGACATGAGAATCAGAGTTGCCGTAGTTCGGCTACGGAGGGAAAAAGGACTAGCCTAACCAGATAACAGAGGGAGACACAACACTAGGGAGACTACGACTCGAGCCTAGATGTTGTCATGCAAAGTCGTCCCTAAGTTAAGGTTTCTAGCTAACTTGCACAGGAAGCAAGCCTATCCTAAACATGACTTGCACAGGAAGCAAGCCACACCTAACCTAACTTGCACAGGAAGCAAGGGTCTCGATTGCAACTAGGGCAAGAGAAAGGGGAGGTCTCAATCGCAACGAGGGCGAGAGAAGAGAATTAGTGTTAGTTGTTAGTCAAACTCGACAAGACATCGCATCTCGTGCCTACGTATCTCATCTGGACATGAGAATCAGAGTTGCCGTAGTTCGGCTAAACTATTCTTGTTGGTTTGTGTTTTTTAAGTGGACAACGTCACTGCGCAATCTACCTGATGCTCGACCTTTGGAGACTTACTCACCTGTAGTAGAAGGAGTTAACGTATCCTTAAGAGGGGATAATGTTTGTTTGTGTTTTAGGAAAGCTCAAGCAAGAAAGGAAGTCCTATACGAAGGAACCGTGCTACCTTAATTGACATGCAAACGAGACTACGCGGAGTCTAACAAACCTAGGGGATACAATCACACCACACAAGCACATACAGCATGAAATAAACACACCAACAAGGGGCTCAAACATCAAGGCTAGGTTTTAGTCGAGGGGTCATATCAACCTCAACAAACAAACCACTGGCACTGGGTAGTGTTAGCTCTTAACCTTGCCATTGAGGGGCTAAGGTGAAGCAGATGAAAGGTGAGTGAAGATAAGACTTCACAGCTCTTATCCCTGGCCTGGGAGAGCTTAAGACAAGAATGTGTGGGTTCAGAAAGTGGGAACCCTTCTACACATTTGATACTGACTCAACTGTACAATTGTACAAGATCTTGGGTTTGTATCTGCAATGCATCAACACAGTGGTGTGAGCAAAGCAGATGACACACAGAATAGCAGGGGATAGGTTGCATATCCCTTGGGTTCTGCCAATTGCCTCTTCACTTAGGAGGTCTTTGAATATGTACAGGGACAAATTGTAAACAATCACAAACATTGCCTCTTAAGGAGGACTTCAGACAGGTGCCTGGCCAAGTAACAGGCCAGGTCTTCCAGACTACATGAAGATAGAAAGGTATACCTCAATGCAAATTGCTTAACAAGCAAAGAAAAGCAAAAGTTCACAAGGAACTGAGCAACTAAAAGCACCTGAAATAGTCAAACAGACATTAGTACACAACTTCAAAGTTAAAGCAAAAGGAAACAGAGATCAATCAGTCAACACAAGCAAGTGAATGTGCAAGGCACAAGGCTCAAGGCATGTGAGCCAAGCAACCTACAAAACAAATAGGTTAGTCATGATAAACAGGCAAACTCAATCAATTTGTATTGGTCTCATTGGGTAATTGTTGCTTAACCTGAAAACATGAACTCAAATGTGAGCAACAGGACCACTAGGGCAAGCCTAGGGTCAAAAGGGGATGAGAAAGTCAAAACAGCAAGTGGCAAGCATCCAAAATCATGTTCAAACAATCAAGAAACAAACTCAATTGGTTCCACAATCATATCATTCATCATCATCATTTTATAAGCAAAAGAAGTCAAAGCATGGCATATGGAAGCTCATAGAAGTCAACAGCAAGACTCAACTCAAAACCAATCATAAACAATTCCAAAAATCATCAAATAAATCATGATCAAACACAACCCATAGCATGGTAAGCATGTCAAATTTCAACTCATTTGGACAAGTAGAAGGTGGTCAATGAAAATCAGAAAGGCAAGGCAATTTTAGACATGCTCAAAGAAGTCAACCAATCATGCATCAACTTGAAAAAATCATAAATCAGGGATGGCATATGAGAAATGAATGGGACTAAAACCATGGAAAAGCTTAAGATGTCTAGTAATCACATATAAAATTTCATGTCCATCTAATAAAGTATGAGGATTTCACAAATGAAATGGGCACAAGTGTCACAAAAAAGTCAACATATGACCAAACAGGGGACAAAAATCTCAATCAATTAGGAAATGCCACAAATAATTCCAAGAAAAGTTACATGTAAACTAGACATACTCAAGTGAATTCATAAAAAAAATCAAAGCATTTTGAGGTCAAGAGGCATGGTATTGAAAATCATCAAGTTGCACATCAATGGTGTGACACAAATTGTCACACCCTACTTCAAAAAATCATAACTCAATGACCAGAGATGATAAATTCATGAACCCTATACCAAAATCACCATGGATGTGTCTAGTTTATGCACAAAAAATTTGGGAGCCCAGAATTCGTGAATTTTTAATGTGCCCAGAAAATCAAATTGGATATACCCTTGGGCTCAGCAAACATCACACAACACGAATCCATCATTCATTTTCTATAAATCGAGCCAAATATCATGAATCGAGCAAAAACAAAAGTGACCAACAATCTTTAAATCAGCATAACTCAATCATCATTCAACCATTTTCAAAACTATGACTACCAATGAAATCAGCATGCAAAGAACTTTCTAAAACATGTTAAGATTTAGCAAATGGTGAGGTTCGAAATCTTACTTGTTTTTGAAGAAAATAGTGAAACAGTTGGGATTTGGATGTTTTAGCTCGAAACAGTTGCTCCAAAAGCTTCCAAAAGATGACTGGTGATGGATGTTTGGCTCAAGAATGCTTGGTTTTACTCCAATCCAGATCTGCCATTAGTGAAGCTTGATGGAACAGCATGCTTTTCTTTGATTACAGCTGGGAAAAGATGCTTGAAATGTGCTCAAAATGGATGTTGATTGATGAAGCAACCAAACCAGAACCTTGCTCCTTTGAGTTTTTTGGTCGAAAATTAAAAATGAAGGAAATGGAGATTTTGAGAAAAATGGATTTCTGTTGGAATGAGAGGCTGCTAGGGTTCTGCTCAGAGAGAAAATGATCCTTTTATGTGCTGTTTATGATTGGTAAGCAAGATTAAGTTGGTGGTAATCCAAATTTTGGTTAAATGACAAGTTTACCAATTTTGCTAAAAATCCAAACATTTTACATGGGGTGTAAGTGGCTGCTCGAAAATGGGCTTCAAACATGTTTCAAATATCATATCTGAACTATTCCAAATGGCCAAAAATGTTAGAAATGCTTAATTTTGAAACTCATTTTTTCACTACACTTGAAATTAATTCAAGCAAGTTCAAAAATGCCATTTTGATTAATGATGATGACATATTTGGAAAGAGGGGATCAAATGTGACTTGTTGCAAAAAACCCCACCCAATTTGGCCAAATGGTTTGAGAGATATGGCCTTTTGAAGTTCAAAAATTTTTGAGAATGAATTGATCATAACTTGCCAACCATACATGGGAATTGAGTGTTCTTGGACTTTTTGGAAATGGGAGAACAAGATATTCAACTTTCATGTTGGACAAAAATTCATTTAAAGCTTGTATCATGATGTAAGTTTAGGATCAAGAAGTTTCCATTTTTGGCAAGTTTCAATTACAGGTCAAGTTTCTATTTTTGGAAACTTCTTGTCTGGCTTCAAATTCTTCCATGATGGTGTTTGATATGTTATATGAGGCCTATATGGACATGAATGAGCCCTCTCAAACCAATTCCCACCATCAAAACCATAAAATCAGGCCCAGTTGGCCAAGGTTGACTTTTTAGGGTTTCTGACTGACTGTGCATTGACTGATGACTTCTGAGCATCCAATCCTTGACCAAAACACTTCAAATGGATCCCCAAGTCATGTGAACATGTTGGATCAACCCTAGGGCCTTGGCTCCTTGGAAATTGTGCTTGCTTGCTTGATTGACTGATCTCCTGATCAGTTTGACCTAATTCTCCTGATGATCTTGCACTTGGGCAAAAGGGACAATGCAATGCTATGCAGTGGACCATGTTATGCTATGACCTAATATGAGAATGTATGTACAATGATAGGTGCAAATTTGAGGTGCTACAGCTACCCCTATTCAATCAGCTGGGAACCCGAATGGATGAGAGCAACGACTGTCAGACTTTCAGGGTAAACAGGGATTGAATACTAAGAACCGTAGAAATTTGCACTCTGCTGGGAAAATAAAAACAATGCCTGTCAGGATTGGCAAAGAAAAATCCGTCTGGAACGGAAACAAGAAATCGGCCTGAATACCGAAACAGAAACGTCGATCTGGATACCAAAATAAATGGTAACACAGGGATAACCACGGCCCGAGCGCCGCTCGCCAGTCTGAATACTGAGCATCGGAATATGAGAGATTTGATGTTGATCTGAGACATCGGAAAATTGGCCTGGATGCCACTTCGGTCTGAATACCGGAAAATTGGCCTGAGTGCCATAAGTACATCGACCTAATCGTCGGAAACTTCTTCGGTCTGAATACCGGAAAATCATAAGTACATCGACCTGATCGTCGGAAACTTCTTCGGTCTGAATACCGGAAAATTTGGCCTGAGTGCCAAAACGTGAATTGGTTTGCGTTCCAAAACATTCAACATCCTGAAGAGGGCTTTAGAAAAGCAGTCTTGTTAAAGGATGGACATTCGATTCCACAGGGAATACGAACCTTACTCGACTGGGGAGGACGACTTCGACCCAAGAGTGCATGAGACATACTATCTATAGCCGTCAGAACGTATATAATAACCTCGCATGGAAGATTATCCATAACCGGGTTGTAGGTTGTTAAATGAATAATCGACCGAAAACATCCTGAAGAGAGCGAAAGCAAACTTGTTAATAGATGAACATTCGATTCCACAAGGAATACGAATCTTACTCTGCTGGAGATAACAATCGAAAGATTGACCAAAGAGTGCATGAGATATATTATCTATAGCCGTCACAACGTAGATAATAATCTCGCATGGAAGATTATCCATAACCGGGTTGTAGGCTGTTAAATGAATAATCGACCGACATCATCCTGAAGAGAGCAAAAGCAAACTTGTTAAAGGATGGACATTCGATTCCACAAGGAATACGAATCTTACTCTGCTGGAGATAACAATCGAAAGATTGACCAAAGAGTGCATGAGACATATTATCTATAGCCGTCAGAACGTAGATAATAACCTCGCATGGAAGATTATCCATAACCGGGTTGTAGGTTGTTAAATGAATAATCGACCGACCTCATCCTGAAGAGAGCGAAGGCAAACTTGTTAAAGGATGGACATTCGATTCCACAAGGAATACGAATCTTACTCTGCTGGAGATAACAATCGAAAGATTGACCAAAGAGTGCATGAGACATATTATCTATAGCCGTCAAAACGTAGATAATAACCTCGCATGGAAGATTATCCATAACCGGGTTGTAGGCTGTTAAATGAATAATCGATCGACATCATCCTGAAGAGAGCAAAAGCAAACTTGTTAAAGGATGGACATTCGATTCCACAAGGAATACGAATCTTACTCTGCTGGAGATAACAATCGAAAGATTGACCAAAGAGTGCATGAAACATATTATCTATAGCCGTCAGAACGTAGATAATAACCTCGCATGGAAGATTATCCATAACCGGGTTGTAGGTTGTTAAATGAATAATCGACCGACCTCATCCTGAAGAGAGCGAAGGCAAACTTGTTAAAGGATGGACATTCGATTCCACAAGGAATACGAATCTTACTCTGCTGGAGATAACAATCGAAAGATTGACCAAAGAGTGCATGAGATATATTATCTATAGCCGTCAGAACGTAGATAATAATCTCGCATGGAAGATTATCCATAACCGGGTTGTAGGCTGTTAAATGAATAATCGACCGACATCATCCTGAAGAGAGCAAAAGCAAACTTGTTAAAGGATGGACATTCGATTCCACAAGGAATACGAATCTTACTCTGCTGGAGATAACAATCGAAAGATTGACCAAAGAGTGCATGAGACATATTATCTATAGCCGTCAGAACGTAGATAATAACCTCGCATGGAAGATTATCCATAACCGGGTTGTAGGCTGTTAAATGAATAATCGACCGACATCATCCTGAAGAGAGAAAAAGCAAACTTGTTAAAGGATGGACATTCGATTCCACAAGGAATACGAATCTTACTCTGCTGGAGATAACAATCGACAGATTGACCAAAGAGTGCATGAGACATATTATCTATAGCCGTCAGAACGTAGATAATAACCTCGCATGGAAGATTATCCATAACCGGGTTGTAGGCTGTTAAATGAATAAACGACCGAAAACATCCTGAAGAGAGCGAAAGCAAACTTGTTAAAGGATGGACATTCGATTCCACAAGGAATACGAATCTTACTCTGCTGGAGATAACAATCGAAAGATTGACCAAAGAGTGCATGAGATATATTATCTATAGCCGTCAGAACGTAGATAATAATCTCGCATGGAAGATTATCCATAACCGGGTTGTAGGTTGTTAAATGGATAAACGACCGAAAACATCCTGAAGAGAGCGAAAGCAAACTTGTTAAAGGATGGACATTCGATTCCACAAGGAATACGAATCTTACTCTGCTGGAGATAACAATCGAAAGATTGACCAAAGAGTGCATGAGATATATTATCTATAGCCGTCAAAACGTAGATAATAAACTCGCATGGAAGATTATCCATAACCGGGTTGTAGGTTTTTAAATGGATAAACGACCGAAAACATCCTGAAGAGAGCGAAAGCAAACTTGTTAAAGGATGGACATTCGATTCCACAAGGAATACGAATCTTACTCTGCTGGAGATAACAATCGAAAGATTGACCAAAGAGTGCATGAGATATATTATCTATAGCCGTCAAAACGTAGATAATAAACTCGCATGGAAGATTATCCATAACCGGGTTGTAGGTTGTTAAATGGATAAACGACCGAAAACATCCTGAAGAGAGCAAAAGCAAACTTGTTAAAGGATGGACATTCGATTCCACAAGGAATACGAATCTTACTCTGCTGGAGATAACAATCGAAAGATTGACCAAAGAGTGCATGAGACATATTATCTATAGCCGTCAGAACGTAGATAATAACCTCGCATGGAAGATTATCCATAACCGGGTTGTAGGCTGTTAAATGAATAATCGACCGACATCATCCTGAAGAGAGAAAAAGCAAACTTGTTAAAGGATGGACATTCGATTCCACAAGGAATACGAATCTTACTCTGCTGGAGATAACAATCGAAAGATTGACCAAAGAGTGCATGAGACATATTATCTATAGCCGTCAGAACGTAGATAATAACCTCGCATGGAAGATTATCCATAACCGGGTTGTAGGCTGTTAAATGAATAAACGACCGAAAACATCCTGAAGAGAGCGAAAGCAAACTTGTTAAAGGATGGACATTCGATTCCACAAGGAATACGAATCTTACTCTGCTGGAGATAACAATCGAAAGATTGACCAAAGAGTGCATGAGATATATTATCTATAGCCGTCAAAACGTAGATAATAAACTCGCATGGAAGATTATCCATAACCGGGTTGTAGGTTTTTAAATGGATAAACGACCGAAAACATCCTGAAGAGAGCGAAAGCAAACTTGTTAAAGGATGGACATTCGATTCCACAAGGAATACGAATCTTACTCTGCTGGAGATAACAATCGAAAGATTGACCAAAGAGTGCATGAGATATATTATCTATAGCCGTCAAAACGTAGATAATAAACTCGCATGGAAGATTATCCATAACCGGGTTGTAGGTTGTTAAATGGATAAACGACCGAAAACATCCTGAAGAGAGCAAAAGCAAACTTGTTAAAGGATGGACATTCGATTCCACAAGGAATACGAATCTTACTCTGCTGGAGATAACAATCGAAAGATTGACCAAAGAGTGCATGAGACATATTATCTATAGCCGTCAGAACGTAGATAATAACCTCGCATGGAAGATTATCCATAACCGGGTTGTAGGCTGTTAAATGAATAATCGACCGACATCATCCTGAAGAGAGAAAAAGCAAACTTGTTAAAGGATGGACATTCGATTCCACAAGGAATACGAATCTTACTCTGCTGGAGATAACAATCGAAAGATTGACCAAAGAGTGCATGAGACATATTATCTATAGCCGTCAGAACGTAGATAATAACCTCGCATGGAAGATTATCCATAACCGGGTTGTAGGCTGTTAAATGAATAAACGACCGAAAACATCCTGAAGAGAGCGAAAGCAAACTTGTTAAAGGATGGACATTCGATTCCACAAGGAATACGAATCTTACTCTGCTGGAGATAACAATCGAAAGATTGACCAAAGAGTGCATGAGATATATTATCTATAGCCGTCAGAACGTAGATAATAATCTCGCATGGAAGATTATCCATAACCGGGTTGTAGGTTGTTAAATGGATAAACGACCGAAAACATCCTGAAGAGAGCGAAAGCAAACTTGTTAAAGGATGGACATTCGATTCCACAAGGAATACGAATCTTACTCTGCTGGAGATAACAATCGAAAGATTGACCAAAGAGTGCATGAGATATATTATCTATAGCCGTCAAAACGTAGATAATAAACTCGCATGGAAGATTATCCATAACCGGGTTGTAGGTTGTTAAATGGATAAACGACCGAAAACTTCCTGAAGAGAGCGAAAGCAAACTTGTTAAAGGATGGACATTCGATTCCACAAGGAATACGAATCTTACTCTGCTGGAGATAACAATCGAAAGATTGACCAAAGAGTGCATGAGATATATTATCTATAGCCGTCAAAACGTAGATAATAAACTCGCATGGAAGATTATCCATAACCGGGTTGTAGGTTGTTAAATGGATAAACGACCGAAAACATCCTGAAGAGAGCGAAAGCAAACTTGTTAAAGGATGGACATTCGATTCCACAAGGAATACGAATCTTACTCTGCTGGAGATAACAATCGAAAGATTGACCAAAGAGTGCATGAGATATATTATCTATAGCCGTCAAAACGTAGATAATAAACTCGCATGGAAGATTATCCATAACCGGGTTGTAGGTTGTTAAATGGATAAACGACCGAAAACATCCTGAAGAGAGCGAAAGCAAACTTGTTAAAGGATGGACATTCGATTCCACAAGGAATACGAATCTTACTCTGCTGGAGATAACAATCGAAAGATTGACCAAAGAGTGCATGAGATATATTATCTATAGCCATCAAAACGTAGATAATAAACTCGCATGGAAGATTATCCATAACCGGGTTGTAGGTTGTTAAATGAATAATCGACCGAAAAGAAAGGCATCAGGATACCAGGACTAGGTATGCAAAAGATGACCAATCACAAGAGGATAAAGTTGCTAACTCGGAGCAAATATCCAAAAAGAAGGGAAAGACCCAATGGGGACAATACTGCTTGATCAAGGCAAGTATCCAGAGGGGAAAAGAATACCAATACCGCAAACCGGATACTGATAACTGCAAAGAGGGGATTACATCTACCGGTTTGTGGGCAGAAAACCACGGAAAAGTAACCAGTCATCGATAGGATGAGCACAAAGGGTTAACTCCAACAAGGGGAGGAAAGTGGGATTTTACAACTACCAGTTTGTAAGTAGAAAACCACAACGATAGGACTTACAACTACCGGTTTGTAGGTAGAGGCCACAACACAATCTGTTGAGGATAAGATGAATGAGTGCCGGTTAGTGAGTCACTATTCATTTATGCCCCAGGGAGACACAAGAGACAGTTACAAGGAAGCCAGTTTAGGATCGATCCAAAAAAGGCAAACTGAATCAAGACTCATCCTAATGAGGAAAGAACTCAATAGGGAAAACCCATCCCGCTATGTGTAGGGAGGGAACGGAAACAACCGTCATCCACGAGGATGTATCTCAGTGGGGAAATGGTAGGAAAGGATAGACACTTTCTGCTTAAGGGGTTGGCTCTACATGGAGAGATCAGACACACCCATATCTGCTAGGGAGGATCTACTGGAGAGATCTGTATCAACAAATAGCAGGAGACAACCATCAACAGATACACGGTAACAGCTGCATCGTGAGTATCCGAATGCTATGATTATGCATGTATGCATTATACCTAAAAATGTATGATGAATGCTGACGAACAGACATGTAAACACACAGGTCCAGGAATCAACCACCCGGTACTACTCTTTTTCCATAGGGAAGGCCAAAAACACCAGAGAGCAAACACGATCTGCTGGAAACCGGGATATCAGGGAACAACACCATCCTGCGGGGAGAGGAGAAGACTGCTCTGCTGGAGAGACGAATGCTAACGTCTTCGGTAAACACTCTGCTTGAAGAACTGCCCCATAAAAGTATTCCAACAGCAACCTTGCTAGGGATGCCCCACAATAGGGCTCAAACAGCACTCTACTGGGGATGCCCCACCATAGGTGCTAATAGGGACTTGGAAGAAAAATCTGCACTGCCGGGAACGTGAAGATAAACAACTTCAACCAACACTACACTGAGTAACCTTGCTGAGGAGAAACCAAAAGAGGTTCGACAGGAGAAAGATAACGTTATGCTCGAGATACGAACAAATGTCTTTCCTGTTGGTAATCATATCACCCTCGGGAGAGCACTGCGGATCTCCTAAGTATCCTTCCATCATCGTGAATGTTCACTTTGTTTAAGAACAATTTTGAAAAATTTGTTTATTTTGAAAACAATGATACTTTATCAATGAAAACATGCAAAACATTTGTTGAGTTGAAACAAATAAGAGTGCAAACAATTTGGATAAAAGCTCAAATTGATGTGATGGAATGGTAGTCTGCAAAGGGCAAGACTCCATAGATCTGTACAAGTTTGAAATCGGTGATATATATTGGAGAGGGCTACATTGAACATAGTGACCTTTCCTCTACCATTCCGAACTTTCGATGTATTCGGAGCTTCAGTCGACGACGAATCAAGAATCCTTGACGGATGACGGATATAGAGCACAGTCTTGTCAAGATGCAGTTACTTGCCAAATCCCTAATTTTTGCCTAGATTGCCCCAGTGTGAGGTGCTCAATCTAGCGGGATGCAAATTCTCTTTTTTTTCAATGTCTCTAACTTTTGCCTGGATCGCCCTTTCGGGTTTTCAATCCACCGAGACGCTCCTTTTTGCCTAAGTCGCCATTTGGGGTGTTCGACTTAGCGAGCTATTCTGCTTTTTTTTAGGCGAAGTATTTCTTGACTGCATCGGAATTCACAGGACGAGTGAACTTCCATCCATTTTTGCAAGTGTCAGAGCACCGCCTGAAAAGGCTTTCTTGACCACACATGGACATTCATAGCTTGGGGGTTCACTTGCCCCTGGAATCGAGCACGAAAGACAAGACCTTCTTGAGCACAAGGTCACCTTCTCGGAACACACGAGGCTTGACCTTCTTGTCGAATGCTTTTTCACTCTCTGCTGATATAACTGACCATGACACATGGCAGTTGATCTCTTCCTTCTTTCAGCCGGATTCAGCATCAGTCAACTTGGGACTTTGAGGGTGCTATTTCTCTTTTGTTTTTTTCTTTCTTTTTCTTTCTTTTGATTTCTCTTGATTTCTTTTGATTTTGCACCCTCTTTTTCTTCTTTTCTTTTTTCCTTTTTTTTTCTTCTTTTTTTTTTGTTTTTTTTTTTTGATAATGCCCCAGTTGGCTGTTCTGCTGATTCTCGAGATGCAGCTGAGTGATCTTCTTTTCTTGCTCAAGACGTCGGGAAATCTCGTCAGGAATCCCTTCAACATCATCTTCGTCCGCTTCGGATACAGGGAATTCAAAATTGGGAGATGACGTCCGATCATTATGTTCGATGGGTTTGAGAAACAACCTGCATAAAGATTTTGATATGAAAAGCTTTTTGAAAATCAAACAAGACAATCGTTATGCAGATGAAAAGATTGCCTTTATTCTTGTTTTTTAAGGTTTTTTGTGATCACCAATTTCATGCAAAAAGCGAAAAGGGAAAACAAATGGAAAAACAAATGTTCAAACATGAATTTATTTGAATGAAAATATCATTGCACAAAATGTTGCCAACAATGTCATCACTTCTCCTTTTGGCATGGGAGAAGGGTTTTTAAACAAAGTGATTATTATTCTGACTTCTGAACAACTGTAGGAACGCCCACAGTGACCCAATTGCGATAGATCCCACCAGGGATGACAACTGTCAGTATCCTTTGCATCAACAGCTTCTGCTTTTGAACAACCCTCTTCAACGAAGACCTCAGAAGAACAACCACCGCCATCCCGGGACTTGCCGTCTTCAAGCTTGATTAACACGGGGACCTAAATCCTCCAAGATCAGAATACCTGACCTCACTAGGTCTTGAACCTTCATCTTCAGCTGGAAACAACTATCCACATCATGACCAGGAGCACCCGAATGATACACACAATGTTGTTCAGGCCTATACCACCACCGAGGGTTGACGGGTATGGGCGGCGGGTCTCTGGGAGTAATCAAGTTCCGCTCTATCAAAGAGGGATACAGTTCGGCGTAGGACATGGGGATTGGATAAAAAATGATCTTCTTCCTCTCATTACTTGTACCAGCTTGATTATCAATGGGAGGCTGGTAAGCTTGCTGCTGAGGACGACGTTGTGGAGTCTGATACTGCTGAGTTGGTCTTCTCTGCTGTTGTTGAGTTTGAGTGGCTGGAGTAGTTACAGCAGCGACTTGCCGATACTGCCCTCTGTTCATACTCCTCCGACGGTGCACAACGTTTGTTTCACCCTCTCCCCTTCTGGGTGCCCCAGAGGATGGCTTCTTAGTACTCGAGGAACTTGAAGAACCAGGATCTTGTATCCTTCCTGCTTTGAGAAGGCTCTCAGTTCTTTCCCCACAGACAACAACATCTGAAAAGCTACTGAACGGGCAACTTCCCAAGCGATCCATGAACACACCTTGCAAGGTTCCAATGAACATGTCAGTCAGCTCTCTCTCCAACATCGGAGGTTGCACTCTTGCGGCTAGTTCACGCCACCTCTGGGCATACTCTTTGAAGCTCTCCTTATCTTTCTGATACAAGCTCTATAACTGAGTTCGGCTCGGCGCCATGTCCATGTTGTGCTTGTATTGCCTTAGGAAGGCCTCACCCAAATCCTTCCAGCTTCTAACTGATTCTCGCTTCAGATCCATGTACCAATCCAAAGACGCTCCAGATAAACTGTCTTGGAAAAAGTACATCCACATCTTTTCATCATCAGTGTAGGCAGAGATCTTCCTGAAGTACGCCTGCACGTGGGTGCGAGGACAAGAAGTGCCATTGTACTTGTCGAAAGAGGGTGCTTTGAATTTGTAGGGGATCTTCAACCCTTCCACCAGACCCATATCGGTCACATCAAACCCAAGGGAGTTCTGACATTCCATGGCTCGGATCTTCTCAGCAAGAGCATCCACCTTTCTGTCCCTTTCTTCGGTTCTTACAACGTCATCGTCTTCACTGAGGAGAGTAAACATGTCCTCCTGTCTGTCAACAAGTGAAGCAGGATGACGAACTGGAGCCCGGGTAGCTCTGACATTGACCTCTGCAGCAAGAGGCTGACCATTGATTCTAATACCCCTGAGTTCATCCCCGACGGCATAGTCGTTAGTGGGAGTAGCAACATGGATAGTCTCATGGGCCTGGGCAGGTGCAACAACAGGCGAAGCACGGTTGGATGTCTGAAGCACGGTCTTTTGTCTCTGAACCAGGGCCCTAAGCTCTTCCTGACCTTGAGCAACCCCTTGCATCATGTTCATGAACTGGGCCATGTTCGCCCTCATCTCTGCCAACTCAGTCTGAACCTGATCCATACTTCTTTGTTGATTGAGTCTGGTTGAATACCGGTGTGATCTTCGATCAGCTATCCTGTCTGACACAGGAACCAGAGTGAGAAGTCTTGTCCCCAAACATGTCTGTAATGCAAGGATGATATGTGCATGATATGCGTATGATGCGGATGCTATTTTATCATGAATGATCCTGGAAAGGATATGAGTATGCGAGTTAACTTTTTTCATGCATTTATTATTATTTTTTTTGAAAATAAACATGCTATGATGCAAATGATGGAGCCAAGACTGGCAGGCTGTGCATCTCGGAACACCGGATCGAAGCTTCGGCTTGAACTCGGAGTCACAATTCATCTGAAACCCAAGGTCAGTCTGATCAACTGGCATCTGAAACCAATCTGAGGAACCAAGTCACCATAAATCCGACTTGGGGAGTTCCGAAATAAATGAAACTGGAGATTACATCACTGTCATCACAGGAACATCCACTGAACGGATGACAACCAGCTCCTCTGAACAGGTACTCTCAAATTCAACCCGGGGATCCGAAATAAACGGAACCCGCTGATAAACCACGGACAGAACTCCGGCGTCCTAAAAATAAATGTCCATAATTCATAGTCACCGTCAGTACCGAGAGTCACCAACTGTACCTGTTAAAATGATCAATCCCTCCCCACTCACGGGTGTCATCTAGGCCAGGGTAAGGTCGAGAGAAACGCAGCATAAATAACCTTTCGCAGAATATCATCCTGTGCACACCCGATGTATGCACCGATAATATCCCACCAGGGTCTGAATTGCTCGTGATGTCAATGTTCCGCTAAGTGGCGTACACCACCCGCTTCCCATGAATCACTCTATTCCTAGGTTTCCTAGATTTCACTCATAGCCTGGGTATTGGGCCTTTTACCTCGAGTAACTCCCACCCCAAACAGAGAAACACAGCCAGATGAACAGATGAATATGAATGAATGCAAACATAAATGCAAACAATAAATGCAAACAGTAAATGCAAATATATACAAATGAATGCAATAAATAAAGCAACACAAAGCAACCAAAACCCTAACCTAGAGAGCGCTAGGAGAGACTCGCTTAGGGAAGAAGGACCAGCACAGGTCAACTTCTCTAGTGTATTATTCCCCAGTGGAGTCGCCAGCTGTCGCGTTACGCGAAAAACCGGCGGGAAACAAAGAACAACAGAGCCGCCACCGTGCGTTATTTATCCCAAAAGAGGGAAAGGAAACGCTCAGAGTAAACCTGGAAAAGACATGGTCTCGCGACCAAAGAGAATGGGATCGGGAGTCGGTTATGCGAAGGGAAGGTATTAGCACCCCTACGCATCCGTCGTACTCGACGGGATCCACGCACAAAAGGAAGGAACATGGTTGCTAAAACACTGCTCAAACACACACACACACACTGGCTGAAGGAGACACAAGAAAACAGATAAGACTGAAACTGACTCGGCAGGATATCGCATCCTGGGCCTACTTAGTCTATCAGGCATAGACATCAGAGTCGAAGTAGTTCGGACCGGGGAAACGAAACATGCTCGCTAGGATATCGCATCCTATGCATACGTATCTCCTTTGGACGGAGGAGAATCAGAGCATTCGTAGCTCGGCTGACACGCACACAAACAAACACATGCAAAGGCAAACGTGGAGCCTGAATGCCAATCACTGGACTTACATCAGCATCCGAACCAACAAACCCACACTGGAACCCGAATGCCACTCGATGGACTTACATCAGCTTCCAAGCACACAACAACACACACAGAAGGGTTGAAGACAAAAGGTGGAAAAAGAAAAAGGGCGCCCGGAGAGATCAGCTCATCTCCTGCCTACGTACCTCATCTGGTATGAGGATCAGGGCGACGTAGTTCCCCTACGGAGGGAAAAAGGACTAGCCTAACCAGATAACAGAGGGAGACACAACACTAGGGAGACTACGACTCGAGCCTAGATGTTGTCATGCAAAGTCGTCCCTAAGTTAAGGTTTCTAGCTAACTTGCACAGGAAGCAAGCCTATCCTAAACATGACTTGCACAGGAAGCAAGCCACACCTAACCTAACTTGCACAGGAAGCAAGGGTCTCGATTGCAACTAGGGCAAGAGAAAGGGGAGGTCTCAATCACAACGAGGGCGAGAGAAAAGAATTAGTGTTAGTTGTTAGTCAAACTCGACAAGACATCGCATCTCGTGCCTACGTATCTCATCTGGACATGAGAATCAGAGTTGCCGTAGTTCGGCTACGGAGGGAAAAAGGACTAGCCTAACCAGATAACAGAGGGAGACACAACACTAGGGAGACTACGACTCGAGCCTAGATGTTGTCATGCAAAGTCGTCCCTAAGTTAAGGTTTCTAGCTAACTTGCACAGGAAGCAAGCCTATCCTAAACATGACTTGCACAGGAAGCAAGCCACACCTAACCTAACTTGCACAGGAAGCAAGGGTCTCGATTGCAACTAGGGCAAGAGAAAGGGGAGGTCTCAATCGCAACGAGGGCGAGAGAAGAGAATTAGTGTTAGTTGTTAGTCAAACTCGACAAGACATCGCATCTCGTGCCTACGTATCTCATCTGGACATGAGAATTAGAGTTGTCGTAGTTCGGCTAAACTATTCTTGTTGGTTTGTGTTTTTTAAGTGGACAACGTCACTGCGCAATCTACCTGATGCTCGACCTTTGGAGACTTACTCACCTGTAGTAGAAGGAGTTAACGTATCCTTAAGAGGGGATAATGTTTGTTTGTGTTTTAGGAAAGCTCAAGCAAGAAAGGAAGTCCTATACGAAGGAACCGTGCTACCTTAATTGACATGCAAACGAGACTACGCGGAGTCTAACAAACCTAGGGGATACAATCACACCACACAAGCACATACATCATGAAATAAACACACCAACAAGGGGCTCAAACATCAAGGCTAGGTTTTAGTCGAGGGGTCATATCAACCTCAACAAACAAACCACTGGCACTGGGTAGTGTTAGCTCTTAACCTTGCCATTGAGGGGCTAAGGTGAAGCAGATGAAAGGTGAGTGAAGATAAGACTTCACAGCTCTTATCCCTGGCCTGGGAGAGCTTAAGACAAGAATGTGTGGGTTCAGAAAGTGGGAACCCTTCTACACATTTGATACTGACTCAACTGTACAATTGTACAAGATCTTGGGTTTGTATCTGCAATGCATCAACACAGTGGTGTGAGCAAAGCAGATGACACACAGAATAGCAGGGGATAGGTTGCATATCCCTTGGGTTCTGCCAATTGCCTCTTCACTTAGGAGGTCTTTGAATATGTACAGGGACAAATTGTAAACAATCACAAACATTGCCTCTTAAGGAGGACTTTAGACAGGTGCCTGGCCAAGTAACAGGCCAGGTCTTCCAGACTACATGAAGATAGAAAGGTATACCTCAATGCAAATTGCTTAACAAGCAAAGCAAAGCAAAAGTTCACAAGGAACTGAGCAACTAAAAGCACCTGAAATAGTCAAACAGACATTAGTACACAACTTCAAAGTTAAAGCAAAAGGAAACAGAGATCAATCAGTCAACACAAGCAAGTGAATGTGCAATGCACAAGGCTCAAGGCATGTGAGCCAAGCAACCTACAAAACAAATAGGTTATTCATGATAAACAGGCAAACTCAATCAATTTGTATTGGTCTCATTGGGTAATTGTTGCTTAACCTGAAAACATGAACTCAAATGTGAGCAACAGGACCACTAGGGCAAGCCTAGGGTCAAAAGGGGATGAGAAAGTCAAAACAGCAAGTGGCAAGCATCCAAAATCATGTTCAAACAATCAAGAAACAAACTCAATTGGTTCCATAATCATATCATTCATCATCATCATTTTATAAGCAAAAGAAGTCAAAGCATGGCATATGGAAGCTCATAGAAGTCAACAGCAAGACTCAACTCAAAACCAATCATAAACAATTCCAAAAATCATCAAATAAATCATGATCAAACACAACCCACAGCATGGTAAGCATGTCAAATTTCAACTCATTTGGACAAGTAGAAGGTGGTCAATGAAAATCAGAAAGGCAAGGCAATTTTAGACATGCTCAAAGAAGTCAACCAATCATGCATCAACTTGAAAAAATCATAAATCAGGGATGGCATATGAGAAATGAATGGGACTAAAACCATGGCAAAGCTTAAGATGTCTAGTAATCACATATAAAATTTCATGTCCATCTAATAAAGTATGAGGATTTCACAAATGAAATGGGCACAAGTGTCACAAAAAAGTCAACATATGACCAAACAGGGGACAAAAATCTCAATCAATTAGGAAATGCCACAAATAATTCCAAGAAAAATCACATGTAAACTAGACATACTCAAGTGAATTCATAAAAAAAATCAAAGCATTTTGGGGTCAAGAGGCATGGTATTGAAAATCATCAAGTTGCACATCAATGGTGTGACACAAATTGTCACACCCTACTTCAAAAAATCATAACTCAATGACCAGAGATGATAAATTCATGAACCCTATACCAAAATCACCATGGATGTGTCTAGTTTATGCACAAAAATTTTGGGAGCCATTGGTCAAAGTGTCATCATTTCACAAATGTTTTGGTAAAAGGTACAAAATATTGTCACATGTCACAAACCCTAATACCGATTAAAATCCACTTATCCAAAAAATCAGGAAAAAATATGATAATAAACTAGAGATTGTGATGAACACAATGCAAAAATTCCCATGAAATTTGGATTTAAAATGAAAGACTTATGAATTTTGTAAGATGATAGTCAAAGTGAAATAAATATTGAGAAAAATAAATGAAATAACATGATTTAATTGCCAATTTGGACACGGAGTGGCATTGTTGTAAATAAGTTGCAACTTAAACAAAACGCTGCGTATTGGCCAGGGAAACGAAATAATTTGATTGGCTAAGGGCAATGTAACAGTGCCAGTCCATGCAGCGCACGTGAACAGTAAAATCTGGGCATGGAAACTAGGGTTTATGAATACACAGTAGATCTTCATCTTCCCCAAATTCGTGAATTTTTAATGTGCCCAGAAAATCAAATTGGATATACCCTTGGGCTCAGCAAACATCACACAACACGAATCCATCATTCATTTTCTATAAATCGAGCCAAATATCATGAATCGAGCAAAAACAAAAGTGACCAACAATCTTTAAATCAGCATAACTCAATCATCATTCAACCATTTTCAAAACTATGACTACCAATGAAATCAGCATGCAAAGAACTTTCTAAAACATGTTAAGATTTAGCAAATGGTGAGGTTCGAAATCTTACTTGTTTTTGAAGAAAATAGTGAAACAGTTGGGATTTGGATGTTTTAGCTCGAAACAGTTGCTCCAAAAGCTTCCAAAAGATGACTGGTGATGGATGTTTGGCTCAAGAATGTTTGGTTTTACTCCAATCCAGATCTGCCATTAGTGAAGCTTGATGGAACAGCATGCTTTTCTTTGATTACAGCTGGGAAAAGATGCTTGAAATGTGCTCAAAATGGATGTTGATTGATGAAGCAACCAAACCAGAACCTTGCTCCTTTGAGTTTTTTGGTCGAAAATTGAAAATGAAGGAAATGGAGATTTTGAGAAAAATGGATTTCTGTTGGAATGAGAGGCTGCTAGGGTTCTGCTCAGAGAGAAAGTGATCCTTTTATGTGCTGTTTATGATTGGTAAGCAAGATTAAGTTGGTGGTAATCCAAATTTTGGTTAAATGACAAGTTTACCAATTTTGCTAAAAATCCAAACATTTTACATGGGGTGTAAGTGGCTGCTCGAAAATGGGCTTCAAACATGTTTCAAATATCATATCTGAACTATTCCAAATGGCCAAAAATGTTAGAAATGCTTAATTTTGAAACTCATTTTTTCACTACACTTGAAATTAATTCAAGCAAGTTCAAAAATGCCATTTTTATGAATGATGATGACATATTTGGAAAGAGGGGATCAAATGTGACTTGTTGCAAAAAACCCCACCCAATTTGGCCAAATGGTTTGAGAGATATGGCCTTTTGAAGTTAAAATTTTTTTGAGAATGAATTGATCATAACTTGCCATCCATACATGGGAATTGAGTGTTCTTGGACTTTTTGGAAATGGGAGAACAAGATCTTCAACTTTTATGTTGGGCAAAAATTCATTTAAAGCTTGTATCATGATGTAAGTTTAGGATCAAGAAGTTTCCATTTTTGGCAAGTTTCAATTACAGGTCAAGTTTCTATTTTTGGAAACTTCTTGTCTGGCTTCAAATTCTTCCATGATCGTGTTTGATATGTTATATGAGGCCTATATGGACATGAATGAGCCCTCTCAAACCAATTCCCACCATCAAAACCATAAAATCAGGCCCAGTTGACCAAGGTTGACTTTTTAGGGTTTCTGACTGACTGTGCATTGACTGATGACTTCTGAGCATCCAATCCTTGACCAAAACACTTAAAATGGATCCCCAAGTCATGTGAACATGTTGGATCAACCCTAGGGCCTTGGCTCCTTGGAAATTGTGCTTGCTTGCTTGATTGACTGATCTCCTGATCAGTTTGACCTAATTCTCCTGATGATCTTGCACTTGGGCAAAAGGGACAATGCAATGCTATGCAGTGGACCATGTTATGCTATGACCTAATATGAGAATGTATGTACAATGATAGGTGCAAATTTGAGGTGCTACACTGGGCTGTCATGCTCGCTAGGCGAGCAGAATGGCTCGCCTAGCGAGCCCCTAAATGAGGCACCTGAGGCACCTGCGCCCAGAGAAACAGCCTTTCCCAGACTGTCATGTTCGCTGAGCGAACAAAACCTTCGCCTAGCGAAGGACACGCTTCAACCTTCGCCCCAGCGAGGTTGAGAGGTTTTGCTACTGGAATGCTCGCTGGGAGCTCGCTAGAGCCTCGCCTAGCGAGTGAGTGTTGGCTGCGCTTTTCACCAAGTCTGGACGTGTTCGCCACACACCTCGCTGGAAGCTCGCCTAGTGAGTGTGGTCATGTTTGCCACTGTAAAATCCTGGGGCTTTTCGCTTGGCTTTCGCTGGACGCTCGCCTAGCGAGTGCTTCGCCACAGCCCTCGCCTAGCGAGCAAGCTGATGAATGTTTGTTTTATTTGATCCCTTTGCCAAATTTCTTGTGTCTTCATTTTCTATTATTTCATGCCTACTTCCTGCATAATAACACACAAATCAAAGGTACCAAGATAGATTATCATTGAATTGCATTTCATCCAAAACAAAGGTGGTTTTGAACACTTTAGCAAGGAAATAGAGTGAAAGATACCCATATTTGATAGCTCAAATAAGCACTTTTGGGTATCTAACAACTCTCCTCAACTAGATTCTTGCTTGTCCCCAAGCAAAGTATGCCTCTTGAAGGACAAGAGGATTTGCTTTAAGAAAAAGGTTTCTCCGAAATTGGATAAATCGGCTCAAACACAAGCGAATCAGCAGATACAAATTTCCAACGGTTCGAATAAAATAATACACAAGAACTAAAACTTAATAGTAATGCGAAATATGTATCTATTTACAACAATATTATTTTGAATGAATCACCCTATCTCTCCTCTTCGAATAAGGATTGAATAATTTACGCGTTTGCAACCGCGGGAATAATCTCACTCTCTAACAAATAGTGAAGAAATCAATTCGATTCATACAATGTCTAACAATTATAAATGGTAATGTGGAAGCACGAAGATCACTAAGGACTTTTTGGTTGAAGCTTGGTTAGGTTAACAAACAAGGGTCATTTCTAAGGCCATTGAAAACGAAATTGCCGATGCAAAAGAGACATTCATTGTACATTATTCACACATCTCAACTTCGTTCCATTTGTTTTTCATTTGAAACCTTCACAACTCTTATTTCACAACTCAATTTTTGTTTTTCACTATTTTTCTTCCAAGCAAGCATTCATTTTCATTTTCTCTATATTATATATATATTTTTTTCTTTTCTTTCACATCATATTTACAAAACAGATGTTTTTCTTTTCTAATTTTTTTTATTTTCAATGCTTGCTCGGTTTTTCAAGAGTTGTGGCACTTACTAATTCTCATTTTCGTTCTCCCCAACTTATTTCTTACTCACCCTAAGTGAATGCTCTTAACTTTTTACGGCAAAAGAACAATAATCAAGATTTTCCGGGTTGTAAAAAAAAGATTTTTGAAATCTCGCTTTATTTCAAGCTGAGATTCAACTGTTTAAGCTCAAAGGGGTTAACGAATACTCTCTCTGCTCACAGGTAAGTTATATTTGGAACTGGTTGTGCTCGATAGAAAACAAGTGCCTTGATCATTTCTAATTGCTTCCACATATTCACAATAATAAAAGACAAAGCATGAATCAAATGAATCAACAAAACTTATTAGAATCCAGCATTTAAGTGTACAATGGAGGTTTACTCACAATTTGTGGTTTTAAGTCCTAGATGAAACATTCATTCAATTATGTTGCAAAAAGACAATACTCAATTACAAAAAAGAGTAAAGTTCTAAGTGCATTCTAAAATTCTAGCCGGAGGTAACCATGTACCTTAGCCTTATTCACTTGTTTATTCTTATCATTGCCATCCAAGCTCGGATGCACCTTCATTGGATACTTCTTTGAGGAGCAACCAATCTAGAAGGTTTGCCACTCAACCAACCAAAAATTTATTAAAACAAACAAAATTTAAAACAGAAATAATAATATAAACTTCAAAATTTAAATTTGTTCGTGGGGGACAAAACACCCCAAAAGTACAAAGCCAAAATCAAAATACAGAATTCTGGAAATACAATCAAAATAAAACATAACATAAAAATATAAAAACAAACTTAGCCCTTCATTGCGCTGGACTGGGCTTCTGCTGTTTACACCACCACTCATGGCCCATTTCTCTTTTCATTTCATTTCCATTTCTTTTATTCATTTTTTTTATTCTGTTTTGTTTTAATTATTTAAAAATATTTTTTATTTATTCATAAAAATACCAAAAACTATTTTTTACTTTCCTTAATGTTTTATTCAATTTATTAAATTTTTATTTTCATATTTTATTTAATGTTGATATTTTATTTTAATTATTTATTTCAAGTGGTTCTTTTAAACATACATTTTTTCATTTATTTTATTTTCACGACTTAGAATTATTTTTAACTTCTGATTTTTGGGATGAGGGTTGACCAATGTCTCATGGTTAACCTTACCTTTTATTGGAATTTTATTTCCCATTTTTAATTTATTTTGGATTTATTTTTGGCCTAGTTTGCTTGGTTGACTTTACATTTGACTTCTGTTTTATTTCAATTAATTCAATAACCAATTTTCATTATTTTTGAAATCTTTTTGGGGGATGATGATGTCCTAACCCCACCTCATTTAATTTATTTTTTCATAATTTATTGGATTAATTTACTATTTATTTGACATTTTTCAAGTTGACTTGACTTTTCAGTTGACTTTTCTATGATTGATGTTTGACTTAGGGATTGCTTAAGGCAATTGAAGAGATCTTTTGATCCTCCCTTGTTCATCTCATATGCCATGTATTAGAGGCCTTTCATCTCAATTTTATTTGATCCTTGCATCATTTCCCGATTAAATTATTCATTGATTCTTTGTGTGCATAATTTCACTTGTCTGATTCATCTGATATTTTTTATACTTGCTTCTTTCATCCATGCCTTTATTGTTTGATTGTTTAACATGTTTATGCTTCTCATACATTGTCTAATGCTCATTCATTTCATTCTTTGATTATTTGATTTGATCATATACCTGTTTATATCTTATCTATTTGATTAACTGTTGCCTACTTGTATGGTGTATGAGGCATATATTATTATTGTTTAATTGCCATGAACAACCCCCATTCATAACAAATGTACCCCTCTCCCATGAATTGTATAATGTTTATTCTTTCATTCTCTATTCATCTGTCAATACAAGAAATAAAATGAACATTCGATAACCATTTCATAACAAGATCAAAACCTCGATCCAACGTCGAGTATTCATTTTCCAAACTTAACATAACCAACACGTGTTCATCCATCCTTTTGTAAGTCGATTGCTTCATGCATCGCCATTTATCTTGTAAGTCGATTGCTTCAGGCATCGCCATCTACCTGTAAGTCGATTGCTTCGTGCATCGCCATCCACCCTTTACCCTTATCCTCTCCTTGCTCCATTCGTCGATTCTTGTTCCGTTTAGGTAGCACCCATTAGGTAGAACCCGTTGTACGATAACATAGGTAGTCTTCCCTCATTCTTTTGTATGATAACATAGGTAGGATTCCCTCATTCTTTGCATGCTAACATTAGGTAGATATTCCCATTTGTAAATCCTAACGCATAGGTCCATATTGCATGACAACACTAGGGCAGAGCTTCCCCATTCTTTTAGACCTTCCGTGCGTCTCCGATCCTGTGGCATGTCAGTCCGTCCTATTGCAAAGAGGTAACTGCCTAAGACACGATTCAGCGAGCTGCGACACCTGCTGCTAGGATGTGAACACATTGCCCACTCTCCTTTGACACAACTGGTGTCTTCCTTTGTAAGTCCATGTTCAGATGGCAATCCCTATGTAGCCGAACTACGACAACTCTGATTCTCATGTTCAGATGAGATACGTAGGCACAAGATGCGATGTCTTGCCGAGTTTTGACTGACGACTAATAACTAATCCTTGTTTGCTTTCGCCCTTGTTGCGATTCTTTTCTCTCGCCCTCGTTGCGATCGAGACCTTCCCTTTCTCTTTCCCTAGTTGCAATCGAGACCTTTGTTCCCGTAGTTAGCTGAACTACGACTTGCTCTGATTCTCATTCCATATGAGATACGTAGGCATAAGACGCGATGTCTTAGAAAGCACACTTCTCTTTAACCCATAGGTAGCCGAGATACAAAGACTTTGATTCTCTTATTCAGATGAGATACGTATGCAGTGGATGCGACATCCATGCGAGTCATTTTCTTTTAACCCTCTTTTAGTAAATAGTACATTAGATAAACACACACCCTTTAGACAAGAACAACAAGAGTGGATCCCGTAGAGTACTACGGATGTATAGGGGTGTTAATTCCTTCCCTTCGTATAATCGACTCCTGAACCCAAGATTTGGTTGCGAGACCTTGTCTTTTCCTTTCCTTTCTCCAGGTTTACTTCGAGCGTTTCCTTTCCCTCCTTTGGGATAAATAACGCACGGTGGCGACTCTTCTGTCATTTCTTTTTCGCCGGTTGTTTTTTCGCACACTATATTTTTTTAGGTTGTGACAACTAAGAGTTTCAAAATCAAAGGGCTACCGACATCCATGACAAAAACAAAATAAGGTGATTGCCATTTCAAGAAAATCTTGAATCATCCTCTTCACTCTTACACCTTCAAAATCTCTTGGAAGAAGACAGTGTTCATTGAATTAACTGAATATAAGATTGGAGATCATCACGAAGAAAGGGTGGGTTCAAACAAATTTGAGCCTTATATCCTTTGTTTCAAATAACCGTGAACCAAACCACGTTACAACCCTTAGAAGGCCTAATTGAAGCAAAGTTTATTATGAAAGCATACTACAACAAGGTTGCACAAGGTGGCTCCTAGAGATTTGCTATTGGTCTCATATTCTTATTGTATCTTTCACACTAGCTAAATCAGCACTACGTTTGGACCAATGGCCCACTCGTCACACACTATCACATCACTCCAATGAATGATTTTTCAAAACTTGTATGAATATTTCATTAAAATTACCATTTATGATTGAACAATTTTAACTACAAGTTCGTACTTGGCATCAAGGAACTTCAAAGAAGCAATCATAAGGGAACTTGAACATTTGTCGATGTTGACTCGAGTCAAGACCACCTCATAACCCTATGGGTCAGGGGCATGACATCCAATGATTATGTCGATTAATAAATTGGTAAGTCTGGGACAAATCTCCAAGCATCAATATCATCATACTCAATCAATCAGGGGCAAATCCCTCAAAGGCTCAACCAGGGGAAGAACGCTTCAAGATTTAAACACTGGGGATAATTGGATCATGCCATGTCAGGGTATAATCATTCCCACAACTTCCTTTTTAAGAAAATTACTTCAAAGAACATATAGACTAAGGCAGACAATCTTAAGACAGGCTAGTTTCCTCCAAACTTTCAAGTTGGTCAAGCATACCATTCCAAACACTAGTAACCGTTGAGTTCAAAAATAGTGTCGTAAGATCACGATAGTACAAAAAGCCTTAGGTCAGAGCAAAAGTACATTCGTCATGCTTTGATCATGTTGCCATGCTCATGAAATCATTTGCAAGCTGTCACGACATATTAGGCAAAAAAGTTGTGGTTCTCTCTCAGGGACAAGTACATAGCTTATCAGCAACAAATCAAACTTGGGCACCAAGAGTATCCATATATGTCGTCCGATCATAGCATTGTCCAAATTTAGAGTGTCGGGAAGTCAAAAATTCCAATCCACATTCACAACTACAAAAAACCAAAAGTCCAATCCATATTGACAACTACCAAAAAATAAAAGTCCATCCTGCTGGCATCTTTATAAACTCAAATCCAATCAACATTGGTACCCAAAAAAAGTATCACCCTCAAAAAGGGAAGGCACATTCCATTACAAAATCCAATCACTTGCATGCATGCCCACATGCATTACATACAACATACATACATAACTTTCCTGCCGAAACAGGAAGTTTCATATTAAAAAAGCTCTCTCTCGCCGAAACGAGAAATTTTCATTAACTTGCACTACATGCATACATAACACATTTCTTTCCATCAACCCTTTGATAATGACATTAACTCTTTGATGATTATATTCTATAAATATTCCTTTTCTTCAACCCTTTTATGATGCCATCAACCCTGTGATGATGATATATGATTTGCTGTCGCACACGAGTCAAAAAGCAAGTAACTAAGAACGATAGTCTAGGGAAGCGACACTCGAGTATCGTATCACAAGGACTATTGAAAAATTAACCAAATAAGAAAACAAAATAGGGGGGTTTCGATTTGATTTAGAATAAGTGATTATAGAAAGTGATTATGAGAAGTGATTATAAAAAGTGATTATGAAAAGTAATTATAAAAAGTGATTATGAAATAAGTTGATATACTATTTTGGTTTCCTAACTTATCATTGATTAATATAATTTTCATGCCCTAAGAGGATTTTAATCCCTTTTCGATTACAATAACAATAATAAGCGCATTGATACTAATATATGATATGTGTTCTTAATTTCTGAATTAAGCAAAAAGATTTCAAATAAAGCAAACAGGTTAAGCACATGCGAATTAAGAAAACACGATTATGGAACATATATCAATTGGAATTAATTAACACATATTCTATAGAACTTGAATAAATCATACCAAACATAAAACAAAATATTGAAAGGGAAAAGACATTTGATTGAAAATTAAAAAACCTCAAAGTATTGGCAGAAACCGATTACAGCAGATCAACCTTGTGAACTTTAATTCTCCATGCAATCTTCTAAGAAATATTGTATCATGAAAATTCATAATGGGATTACTGTAGCAGTGAAAGAGGTAATATAATAAAAGGGAAATCCGGGACCTTATGGGATCCGACCTGAAACTTACAAAAACCGGCCAAAACTAACTATTTTAATTAAGTATGAAACTTAAACTAATTATTCTACCCTTCTTCAATCCGAATCTGCTTTTTTCTTCAACATTAAACTTGTATATCTTTCTCTTACCTTTCCAACACATATTAGAATGCGTCAATCCGACTCCTATAGCTTAAGTTATGATATGCATAGTGACAAAGTATCAAATAACTGTTTATGCTGAAAATAAAATACGAAAATAAAATAAAGCCAAAAATAAACTTAAATATAAAAACACACTAAAATAGTAAAAATACTAAAATAAACTATGGAGTTGCCTAAGTAGAATAGTGGAAGAATATGCATAAAAAACATTGATCAAATTCCTCCACACTTGAACTTTTGCACTCCAAGCAAAATTGTAAATTCAAAATTCAAAATTCAAAATAGAAAAAACAAGAGCAAAACAAAACATGCAATTCCAAAGATTCTCAGGATGCAAAGTGCAAGCAAATTTCTAAATCTAAGTTTCAATAATTTTAAAAAGAGTAAATTCAAGTTCTAGAGACTAACAGACATGAGTGAAATCACACAAGAAAGAAAGAGATGGATTTTTGAATGTTATCCATTAAAAGACTCAAAATATTACAAAGTTAATTGATCTACCATAATTGTTCTACAATTTAGAGTTTAAACCTACATATCATACTAAGAATGCACAAAAAGAATCAATCACATCACACCACAAGTCTTTAATCAAGAGAACAAAGAAAATACTCACAATTGCAACTCGATAACCATAGAAAAACATGCCATTTTAAAAATAAAATAAAACAAGTAAGTAAATGAAAAACAAGAAAACATATAAGTAAATGATTCCCTCCCCCACACTTAAGACACACATTATCCTCAATGAAAGAATATAAGTATAAAATAAGAGAGAAGAGAGCTAGGAAAGAACACACTCGAGGAGTCAAGGTGAATAGATTACCGCATAAACAACCTTCTTAAAGAGATCTCTTTTACAATATCTTCTTCAAAGTGGGGATCTCACGGAGTAGCTTAAGACGGTGTCCATTGACTTGGAATTTTTTATCAGTGCATTCACTTTTTATTCCTGGGTCAAAAAACATTCTTCTATAGGTGAAAGTATCAAATAGACAAATGAAAATGGTCTTCTTTTTGTCCTCTAGTATAATATAGATCTCATTTTCATAACATCCAAGATCAATGGGTTAAACCGCCTTTGGGGGTATCTCACTACTTTTGCTCTATCTTCAAGTAAAACCTGATTCATACACATTGATGGGTTAATACCAGGAATGTCAGCTAAGGTCCATCCAATTGTCTTCTTATGTTCCCTCAATACTTGTAACAACTTTTGTTCCTGTTCTGATTCAAATTTAAATGAAATTATTACATAGAAATTTTCATTAAATTCTAAAAATACAGAGAATGGTTTTAACTCTAAAGTAGATGGTTACTCAATGGATGGTAAAATTTTGGCAACAGGAACTACATTTACATCTGCAACATCAACTTTGTCAGTAGAAATCTCATAAGAAATATCAACATGTAAAGCAACTTCAATTTTAGCACAAACTGAACATAAGTGAGTATCGGTACAAACATCACAAGTATAAGTGTCATCAAAATCAGACAAAAAAGGAAAATCAGTAAAAAGTGAATCAACTGCAACAAGTTTTTTTAAGATTCTATTTTGATAAGTCATGATATGATTATTAAACTTAAAATCAGAATCAAATCAATATATAATCAAATAAAACCACTATCAAATTTGACATAAAATCAATAATAAAATCAAAATTAGAGTAAAATCAACACATAATCAAATCACTATCAAATCAGACTAATAAAATCTAATGAAAAAACGATTAAAATAAAATCTAAAAATTATGAAAATTTGACTAAATAAAATAAAATCAAATAACGAATCTACAATTTTTTTTGGATTTTTTAAGAATATAAAAATAGAAAGTAAATCAAATAAAATTGAAAAATAAGGAATTTGCGATTTTGAGGGTCAAAATCCCTTAGAAGTCTCTTCAAAGGGACTATTTCTTGATTTTTTTCTTCTGAGTTTCTAGAAACTTTTTGGAGCATTTCAGAACAATAGCTTACAGAGTCACTTGATAGGCTGCTGGGATAGTTACACCATTATACTGCAACCCTAAAAATCAACAAACAAACAAAAAACAAAACAAAACAAAATGCTAACAAGACTCTAATCTAGAATTCTAAAATTAGTTAATATTATCAAAAACTCCCCGTCAACGGTGCTAATTTGATCCGTTGTCGTACGCGGGTAAAAAACGAGTAACTAAGAACGGTATTCTAGGAAAACGATGCTCGAGTATCATATTGTAATGACTTTTGACAAATTAACCAAATGAGAAAACAAAATAGGGGGTTTCAATTCGATTTAGAATAAGTGATTATAAAAATGATTATGAAAAATGATTATAAAAAGTGATTATGAAATAAGTTGATCTACTATTTTGGTTTCCTAACTTATCATTGATTAATATAATTTTCATGCCCTAAGCGGATTCTAATCCCTTTTCGATTACAGTAACAATAAAAAGCGCATTGATACTAATATATAATATGTGTTCCTAATTTATGAACTAAGCAAACAGGTTAAGCACACACGAATTAAGAAAACACGATTATGGAACATATATCAATCAAAATTAATCAATACATATTCTATAGAACTTGAATAAAGCAGACTAGGCATAGAACAAAATATTGAAAGGGAACAGATATTTGATTGAAAACTAAGAAACCTAAAGTATTGGCGAAAACCGATTACAACAGATCAACCTTGTGAACTTTAGTTCTCCGTGCAATCTTCTAAGCAATATTGTATTGTGAAAATTCAGAATAGGATTACTGTAGCAGTGAAAGACCTAATATAATAAAAGGGAAATTCGGGTCTTTTGGGATCCAACCCGAAAATTACAAAAACCGACCCAAACTAACTATTTTAATTAAGTCTGAAACTTAAACGAATTATTCTACCCTTCTTCACTCAGAATATGCTTTTGACTTCCACATGAAACTTGTATCTCTTTCTCTTATATCTCCAACGCATATTAGAACGCGTCAATCCGACTCATATAACTCAAGTTATGATCTGCATAGTGATAAGGTATCAAATAAGTGTTTATGTTGAAAATAAAGTCCAAAAATAAAATAAAGTAAAAAATAAACTTAAATCTAAAAACACACTAAAATAGTAAAAATAATAGAATAAATTATAGAGTTGGCTAAGTAGAATAGTAAAAGAATATGCATCAAAATGCACTGATCAATATTTCCTAATTGTTTCTTTTCTGTCAACCCTTTGACGAAGAGAAGTCCTTTTCGTCAACCCTTTGATGATGATGTTACCTAAATAGTCCTTTTCCATCAACCCTTTGCTGATGTCACTCCTTAGTGAAGTTTTTTCCATCCACCATTCGATGATGATATATCCTTTATTCATCATTTGCATCAACCCTTTCATGATGCCATCAACCCTTTGATGACGACATAAAATAATTAGTCATTTCCATGAATCCTTTGATGATGACAGTCCTTTATAAGCCTTTCCGTCTACCCTTTGATGATGATATTACCTAAATTGATCCTTTCCATCAACCCATTGATGATGACAATCTTTTTCCATCAATCCTTTGATGATGTCACTCCTTAGTGAAGTCCTTTCCATCAACCATTTGATGATGATATTCTATAATTGATCATTTTCCATAAACCCTTTGACGATGGCGATTTTTTTTCTATAAACCCTTTGATGATGATAATCCTTCTTCGTTAACCCTTTGACAATGCCATCAATCCTTTGATGATGTCACTCCTTAGTGAAGTTCTTTTCGTCAATCCTTTGACGATGATATTACCTATATAAAGTCTTTCCATCAACCATTTGATGATGATATTCCTTAATTGATCCTTTTTCGTCAATCCTTTGACGATGACAAATTCTTTTCCTTTAACCCTTTGACGATGACAAATTCTATCTTCAATCAATCCTTTGATGATGATATTCCCTAACAATCTTTCATCGAAAATAAAAATAAATCCCTATAAAAAAAATCAAAGTACCTAATTGCATTCCCACATGCATCGCAAACATCACTTCATGCATAATTTTCCTACCAAACAGGAAGATTCATCAATCATAGTCATATCAATCATCAGCGTACCTATGCATAACATTCCCACCGAAAGGGGAAGCTTCATAAAAAATGAACAAATTTATTTGCATTCCTACATGCACCTAAAAATCCCCAACAATTGCATCAATACACGTATTTTCATGCATGGTACTTTCATCCAAAGTGGAATGTCGTACGAAACATCATAACATACATGCCATACTTCAAGATCTAGGGTTAATCATAGTATCCATGATAGTCCTCAGTCAAGTCGGCGGTACTTCTCTAAGTGAGTTCTTACCTCACATGTGTTGTGGAATTATTTCCCAGTAAGTCATTCTTCAACTTTGTGTTTATAATGATATTCCCTAGTGTTAACACTACTCTACTCCCCAAGCAGAGGTTACCCTAAAAGTCTCCTAAGAGTTTTTCCCTGCAGAACTTTGCCGCAAAAATCATCTTCATTTTTTATCAGCATTTCTCAATTGCATTTCATCTCTTCATTTTACTTTTACGTCTCGAAGGACAAAACTTCGGGTCTTTTCGTATTTAATTATCTTCAACCACGAATGTACAAAGACTGTTGTCATTCATACACTTTGGTTCAAGGTAATTAAATAGGGGTAACTATCATACCCCAATTTTGTTCAAGTATTTTAAATTCATATGATACATGTTCATTTGTCAAGTTTTGTATTTTTAGTCATATGCATTTTTATCATCAAATAAAGTCACCATAATCATACATATATGAATTATAGTTAAAAAGTCAACATAAAGACAACATTTTACATGTTCAAGAAATGAACTAAAGTTGCATTTTTTTATTATGAATTTTGAAAAATAAATTCACGATCATTTGATTTATTATCAAAATATCCATCTGAATTTTATTAATGATTTTCATGCATCATAAAACAAATGTCAATGTTTCTAGAAGGTCAAAAATATGTCTCATATATTACATAATTATTCCATGCATATATTACATAATTATTTCATGCATTTATTACATTATTATTCACTATTTGATTAAATAAGTTTCTAGAAGACACTCACACTCTTTGCATAATTCATAAGCTATCCTTTCTAGAGCCTATAAATAAACCTCATTTTATTCACAAATGACACCATCAATCATTCACAAAAGTTAAGCCAAAACTCTCTTCATTTTTCTTCAAGTTCTTTCTTTCTCTCTTTATTGAATTTTATTTTAGGTAGGCTCTTATGTTTGTCATTTATTTAATTCTATTTAATTTTTATTCTCGCTTCATTTATTTAGTACATTAATCATCACCATTTTGCATGTAAACTCCATTGGTTCAAAATCAAGACTTTAGAGTGGTCTGGAACCTCCATGACCAAAAATGATTAAATGCGAATTAATTTTCATTTATTTATTTTTCTTTGTATTATTATTCTTGTTGCACTCAATTAGTATCTAATCATCACCATTTTGCATGAAAACTTTATTGATTCAAAATCAACAGTTTAAAGTGTTCTTGAACCTCCAAGAGCAAATGTGATTAAATGAGATTTAATTTTTATTTTTTTTCATGACTTATTTTTTAATTCTTAGAATTCCATATTATTCGTGAGATCGTGAAGATGAATTTTCATTGTTAATTTGCTTAATTTCATGAAAAATTGAGTAAGATATGGCCAAAATAGGGATGAATGTTGTTGTTTTTCTTAAATAAGCCTAGATTTAATCTAGACCACACATCCTGGTTTTTCCCTTTCATCCTACACTGCCATGTGGTGCTGGGAGTGAAGCTAGCAAAAATATACCCGAACGTATCGCACGCTCGAACATACAACAGAGTCGCCATCGAACTTTATTTATTCCCGAAGGAAAGAGAAAACATCGATAAAACCCGGGAGAAAGAGATATGCTGAGTAAGAAAGTCAGTTATGCAAGGGGAAGATATTAACACCCCTTACATCCATGGTACTCCATGGGAACCATTTTGATTGTTCTCTCTCAAATAGGTGTTATATCTAAAGATTACTCGCAAAGGAATAAGGGAAAATAATAGATAAAGTGCTCGTTGAGGATGCTTACGTATCCTCATAGTGCAATGAGGAATTCAGAGCTTCGTAGTTCATAGAACTAGTGGCGGAAGATGAAAAGAATTATGATCAAAATATGGTCTAAACCAAAGGGTAACGTGATTTGAACTCCAAAAGGGGTGAAATATGAATCCAAGAGTAAAGTTGGCATTAACCAATATGTGGACTAGCCGACAGTGTCTGCCACTATATGGTATAGCCAAAAATAAGGAGAATTAAGTGTTTGGGTATGAGCCAAACAACTCTTGGTTCACAAGGTGACATAAGATGGAGCTCAAAGAGATAGTGTATTTGACTCAAAGATAATTGGTATATCACATGAAGTGAATGAAGGTAGTATATGAATGCATCATGTAGATGGATGGAATGAAGTGACAAAGACACAGAATCAAATGATTTGGTAATAAGTGACTGAAAAGGTATAGTTTGAAACCAAAGGTCAAGGTATATTGGAATCCATAGGATAAATGGAATTTGTACCATAGAGGGAAATGACGTCTTAGCCAAAAAAGAAGGAATTAAATGTCTAGGTACGAGCCAAACAACTCTAGGTACAAATGCAGATTTTGCACTATATGGTCATAAAAGGGTATTTATGGAATTCCAAAGAAAGCTGTATTTCGGTTTCAAAGAAACAACGTGTCACTGGGGTGAGCGATTTATAATTTAGTGTAGATCATAGACCGTGAAAGATATGAATGGTGCCCTAAGGCGGAAGGAAGAATAATTAGAATTATGCCCACAAAGGATTCATATCTTTGTGCCTACGTATTCTCATTGTGCAATGAGAAAGTCAGAGCATTCGTAGTTCGTGGAACTACGAGAACGAAGGGATTGAAAGTGATGAAAAGTATAACTAGTACCAACATAGTGGTATCAAGAGAACCCATAAGGGAGAGTGAACTTTGAACCAAAGAGTAAACCGGCGTCTTAGCCAAAAAGAATGAATTAAATGTCTGGGTGCGATCCAAACAACTCTTGGTTCACAAGATGGATTGCTATTATATCATTCTAAAAGGGTATATGTGGGGCCCAACAGAAAGTATTATTGAGTATAAGGAGCAGTATATCACTGGATGGGGAACAAACAGTTTGAGATCAAAGAAGAATGGTATCTTGGATCCATGAAAGAAATAAACTCTAAACCGAAGAGTAAACAGGCGTCTTAGCCAAAAAAGAATGAATTAAATGTCTAGGGACGATCCAAACATTTCTTGATTCATAAGGTGGACTGTCGTTATATCATCCTAAAAGGATGTTCATGGAGTCCAAGGATAAGTATATTTGTAATAAAAAAGATGGTATTGATTTATGAATGATAATGATTAATTAATAAATAGGTTAGCTTGCAAAGAATCTGGGTTCTCCTGCCTACGTATTCTTAGTGTGCAATGAGAAAGTTAGAGCTTTCATAGTTCAGCCCACTAGGTCTGGAACAAAAGGGAACGAGATTGATTGTCAAGAGGCAAGATAGGTTTCTTAACAAGAAAGAGTGTGGTGCTAACCAATAATGGCGATCAACCACAAGGACAAATGAGATATGATTGGAATATACACGAGAGGATTTACAAGGCAAAAGATTCGTCTAGGAACGAGAGGTATTATAAGACGAGCAATGAATAAGAAATGATTGACCTACACACGAGAGGATTTACACAACAAGATATTCGTCTAAGCATTAGAGGTCTTATAAGATGAACAATGAATAAGGGGTTTTCCAAAGCACAAGAGGACTGGTAAGGCAAACACTGATTGAATAGGGTGGGCCTAAGCACAAGAGGTCAGATAAGGCTCCCAATGAATAAAGGTTTGCCAAAGTACAAGAGGAATGGTAAGGAAAACAAAGATTGAATGGAGTGATTAGGATTTCAAGATTTGATCACGAGTGAATTGATCCCAAGGATATCTGAATGTTAAAGAGAGCGTGATTAATGATCCACTGAGAAGAAAATGATTGATATGGCATGGTGCTTCACTATTGAAGTATTAAATGATATGATGCTTGCTTGAAGAAGACTTATCAATTGCATGATTCAAATTGCACTAAAGTCTATGAAAAAGGACAAATGCTTTGAATAGCTAGGGCCTACGCCCCGTACGCAAAGTCACTCTAGACAAAAGTAGGAGAAACTCTATCTCATCATTCCACATTACTTAAGGCTCGTGGCGCATGATACTTCTCATAACTAACACGTTGTTGGAGAAGAATCCTCATTGCCTCTCCTTGAGTTGATATTACTTTGTATGAAAAAGACTTGGTAGTTTACTTGATTCGCATTGTATTAAAGTCTATGAATGAAGGCGGATGCTTTGAATAGCTAAGGCCTACGCCCCATACGTAAATTCACTCTAGACAAGGGTACGAGAAACTCCATCTCATCATTCCTCATTACTTAAGGCTCATGACATACAATTTGAATCGTATTTACCAAGTGTTGACCTTTGATGTATCTTGTATAATCTGCTACTTGATGTGACTGGGATGCCTTACGTGAAAGTCTGGACTTGAAGCTTGGAGATCTATAGCGTTAGAATTAGTCCTATCAAATGATCAAGTGACTTTTGATCACTTTAATGGATTGTGGGGTTATACATGATCAAAGAATTTAATTGATCAAAATTACTATTGAGTAACTTGAATCGTAGGGTTTGAGTTGATTTGAAACTTATGACTAATCCTAATCTAAAGGTTAGAATTGGATTCAAAGGCTATTCCTAAGGGGAACATGAGTTTGTTAATCATAAGCTTGATTTTAAAACTAATTAAAACTCTAAGTTAAAATTTCTAAGGGAGCATGTCATGTTATATGGCTAAAATAGTTAAACAAGCCCTTAAGGGACAAAATGGTCATTTTAAAAGGATATTGATATTGAATTAAATCTCAACCATGAAATCCTAATGAAAATCGATTAAATCTAATTAGTTCTAATTTAAAAAAAAAATATAATTTTAAAACTAATTATCAACATTTCTGAAAATTCTATTACTAATAAAAACTCAAAATTTCTAAAAAATTCTAATATAATAATCCTAAGATCATAAACAAGCCCAAGGAAAGAGGTGCAGAATCTGAACATAGAGTGCAGAATTCAGCAATAGGGGCTTTGGGCCCAACAAAGTAAGCCCAAATACAAGGAAGTGTTCTTGGATCCAAAATGGCTAGCATCAAGTGAAACAAGGGTGTGGAAAGCAAAATATTGGGCTTAATGGTTAAGCCCAACGGAATTTGCAAAGAAAAATGTAAAAATTCAGCAACTCATATTATCTTCTCTACGCATCATCTTCCAATTTCATGTAAAAAAGGAACCACCACCAGAGCTCCGACACCACCACGCCGGAGGTGGCGGAGTTGACCGAAATCAAGAAAAAACACCATCTTCCTACTCCTCCCAACCTCTTCTATCCTAATATATCACTATTCTAACTACAAGTTAATCAATTATGGAAATTGAGCCATTAAAGTCAAAAACCCTAAGCACGAAATCTGAAATTAAATGGGGATGGAAGATAATCAAACCACCAAACCTTGGGGTTTTGATTCTCCACTACATAAGCTACATTGTGGTATCAATTTTTTTGCAAACAAGCAATGATAAAAATCCACCGACCTGCAAGAACGAATATTTGTTCTTGGAATTTTGTGTTGGAGATGAAGAAGATGAAGTGAAAACCAGAGGTATGCTACTTCGAACCTTTCATCTTCTACTTCTACTATGAACTCCTCCTCTCAAGAATCGACTCTGAAAAATTCTGAATTAAATTGTTGTTGTTGGTGTTGATTATGTGAATGTAGGAATAATGTTGAATGACAGATGTTTAGCTCAATTGGTAATAAACTTCAATGTGAAGCTTGCTCCAATGGTGATTTGAGCTTTGGTGTAGGGAGAGGGATTAGAGAAGATGAAATGAGAGGGTGAAGGTTGAATTTGCAATGAGTGATTTTGAGAGACTGATCAAGTTTTGAGCTCCCCTTTTGGTGTAATGAGAGTGATGTGTTTATATAGGTTATATGTTTGGATCAAATGGAGGTTCGAAGTTAGTTTTGTGAGGTTTGGAATTGGTTAAATGAGGCTTGGAGTTAGTTGAAGTGGTTTGGAGTTAGCTTGGGACTGTTATGAGTAACTCACAAATGTTGAGAAGTTTGGTGAATTGATGTGTTAGGAGCTTAGTTCAATGCATGAATGATATGGTTGGTTGTTGCATAATTGTGTAGAGGTAGCAATGTGTATTGATGCAAGCATTGGAACTGGTTTAGAGTGCAAATGAAACTGCATTACTATTGAAAATGCAGTATTTTGGCCCACTATCCCAGGGGAAATCGATTTCCCAAACATGGTAATTGATTTCCATCACCCAAGAATGTATTTTTTGGCTACTGGAGCAGGGGAAACCGATTTCCCAAACTTGGTAATCGATTTCCATCACCTAGGAATGTATTTTTTTGCCTACTAGAGCAGGGAAATTGATTTCCCAAACATGGCAATTGATTTCCTTCACCCACAAATGTTTTTTCTTTGTTTTGATGCATGGGGTCATGTGTGAAACATAATGGCTTGACTTTTTCTGGTATGATTAAGGCTTGTGTTGGTTAATGGCACGAAGCATAGAATTCATGATTCTGACATTTGTATGTTCTAGAGAGACTCAAAAGATGGAATGCAGATATACCTGGTGTACTTGTTGATTTTGGCCTATTGACCATTTGGTACTGAAACAACTGCTTGAGCTATGTTTTGTACTTGAGTAATTTTGGACAAGTCGTGAATCTGGTTTCTTTAACTTGAGTGACCATTTGTGCCATGAATCGAATAAATCAAAGACCGAGATAGTCCATAGTAACTCCAATATCCAATGTCATGATGAAATCAATACAACTACCGACGTATACCACAGGTTGGAGTCCCACGTGACTTGATCCATAAGGAACGAATCAACCAATATTGTTGTGCCAGTACTGCTTTAGTAAAAATTTGAATTAAGGTTGTTTATTTAAAAATACAATTGTAAGTGAATGTGCTATGATGGATGAATATGCAGATGCAATGGGAAATAACCTAGACAAAAAAACTGTAAAAGGTAGGGCAAATTTTGGGGTACGACATGGAGTATGGACAAAATGGAGATTTTTCCACCCCTTTTTTGCTTTTTATAATTTTTTTTATTTCTTTGTGTTTAGTTAAATTGGGCATTGGGTCACTACCTTTTTGTTTACTTTCTCTCATCTCTCCTTTAATTCTCTTACACTTAATTTATTTTGTTCATTATTTTTTTTTTATATTTTTAAGATTATTATTATAAATAAATAAATAATTAAAACTTACTTTAATTAATTAAATAGGTTAATTAGCCGTAATCATTTTAATTAATAATTGGATCTTTTCCAATTAATTAATTAAAATACTTAATTCTAATTATCCTAATTAATTATTTCAAATCAAGTTTAGTTAATTAATTTAATTCCTTATTTAATATACCATTTGCTCCATCATATCCCTCATGCCTCATGCATTTCCACATATCATTTTTGCTTCACTTAGAATTATACTTCTACTATTATTATTTATTAATTTTTTAATTAAATAATTGAATTGAATGAATGTTTATAATGATGATAAATATATTTTCTAATTTAAAAATCCTTGGTCCAACGCCAAGTGAATTTTCTAATCTCTTTTTCCTTGATTAATTTAGTATCGATGCGAATTAAATCTTTCCTTTAAGCATAACATTAAAATTATTTTCTTAATCAAATACAAAAAAATGGGTCCTTAGAGTCTCGCATTCCTTGAATTCTTGAATGATTTCTCTTGAGGCACACGTCTTCGGTTAGCTTTTCATTCACTCTTTTCGTTTCTAAAATACATAACATCTAAACTTGGACAAAAGAAGGGGTCATTAGAGTCTAGTATTTCAGTGGAGCCTTTGAAGAATCTTTTGAATATTCATTATCCATCAAACACTTTCATAAATATATTGGATGAAAAAGTTATTGTTAGACTCTAGCATTCCAGTAATACCCTGAATAATTGATCCGGAGACTCACGTCTCATTCTCATCAAATATTTGCCATTCACCTTAAAAAACATGCATCACATCGGAACCTTATCCTCTTCCCCCAGTGCGATCAAAAACCTTTCATAAGAGTACATTTGTCTAATTCCTTCTAACTCGTACAAACTTGCGCTTAAGCCTCCCCCACAAGTAAGAAAACCATGTTGTATTGTTATAATGCGATCTAGACACGTGTTCAATTCAACACACCTTTAATCAAACTTACTTTCTCTCTCCCGTGCGATTGAAAACCTTTCACAAGAGAATATTTGTCTAATTCATTCTAACGTGTACAAACAAGCACTTAAGTCTCCGTCGTGAGTAAGGAAAGCATGTTTTACCGTTAGAATGCGATCTAAACATGTGTTCACCATAATAAACTTTAACCTAATTTCTCTCCCGCGATCGACAAATGTTTTCACAAGAACATTGCTTAATCCCTTCTAATGCGTATACAAACTAGCGCTTAAGTCTCCCCCGTGAGCATGCAAGCCAATGTTTAACCATTAGAATGCGATCTAAGCACCTGTTCATTAAAATAAACTTCAACCAATCAAACTTATCTTTTCTCGTCCCTGTGAGATTAAAAACCTTTTCACAAACGGACATTGTTTAGTCCTTTCTAACGCGTATACACCAAACACTTAAGCCTCTCATGCGCGAGCATACAACTAAATGTTGAAACTTATAGAATATGATCAAGCATGATCCCTTCTATTGCAAAACAAACAAGCGATAAGTCTCCCATCCGTGAGAAAACAAGCCAATGTTTAACCGTTAGAATGCGGCCTAAACATTCGTCCATTAAATCAATCAACCAACACTCTTGGCTACCAAGAACTACGTAACTTTGAGTTTTCCATCGCACCTAGAGATACGTAGGAGCGAGATTCACCTCTCGTCAAACACTATTATAAAAAACACAAAAAATATATTTGTTGTCTTGCCCAGAATGACACCGATTTGAATTCCTTATTGTACCTGAGCGTACGTAGGAGCAAGACTCACAATCTTGTCAAGCACCCTAATAAAAACATTTTTGCAACCCTTCTTCTTTTAGACTTTTATCACTCGAAGAAAAAAATTAACATATAAGACAACATTTAATCACAAGTTATAACTAAAAGGTTCTCGTTGAGGACAACGGGCGTGAGGGGTGTTAATACTTTCCCCTTGCGTAATGGACTCCCGAACCCTGAATTTGGTTGCGATGACCATTTTCTGTTTCTCTTTAAGGTTTTTATCGATATTTTTTCCCCTTATTTCTTTGGAATAAAATGAAGTTCGGTGGCGACTCTGTCCGAATGATTTTTCCAGACCATCGCGAAAGATCATATTTTTTGAGATGCGACAGTTGTCTTTTATAAACATCCTTCCAAGTTAAGGGCTTTCGAGTGATACCAAACTCTCGATACCCAAGGTAAATGGTCGTTTTTCAATTTTTTAACTGGTGGAAGCATGTATTATCTTCACATATTGGACATGCTTTATGTCTCTTGACACTGTATCCAGACAAAGTACCTTATGCAAGAAAGTCATTAGTTGTGCAAAATAACATGGAAAACAACTTAAAGTTATCACCTATATGCACATCATCAACATCAACGCCTTCCTCCCACAAATTTCTTGAATCTTCAATCAATGGCGTTAAATAAACATCTATGTAGTTCCATGGTTGTTTTGGTCCTGAAATCATCTTGTATAATATCATATATTTGTGCTTCATACACAATAGTAGAGATAAGTTTTAAATCATGAGAAGAACAAACTAAGAAGTATGGTTAGTACTCAACGGTACTACAAATAACACATGTCATGTCACACGCAAAATGGATCTCACCTCGGTTACAATGTCGAGGTAACGAAGGGTGACATGAAAAGTAGGAACTTTACCCCTCCGTTTTTATAAAGTCGAGGTTAAAATACAAAAGGTCAATGGTTCGATCCCTAGAAACAACATATTTTTATTTTCAAAACTAACTAGCGTACGCAACATACTTCTCGGTTTTATTCAATAATCGAGATAATAAGCTATGTTCGGCAATTTTTGACTTTAATCGCGGAGCTTAATCAATTTTATTGCTATACGAATTTGTTTTGATTCTCATTTTACTAGCAGACCTGTATCATTTTGTACACATGCAGAAACTATAAAATTGTTACAGAATAACAAATTAACACAGAATACCAAATCAGAAACAGATAACAAAATTGATATTCCTTTTTTTTACATAAATATAAATTTACATTGTGGAAAGACCAAATGTACAAATTTACACTGTGGCAAAACTAAGTTAGAGTTTTGCACATGAAAATATCAAAACCTCTATATGTACAAATTCAGCTTATAATAAAAAAAAACTATTGTTGTTGAAATTCGTATCAAGATAAGAAGACATTAGCCCAAATTGATAGGATATCATCTATATCTTGTGAGAATGGTGTTTTGTCGCTAAACTCCTATAATTAGAACAAAGTTTAAACTATGGTAAGCTAGCAACAACATTAACTTAAAAAATATACATAAATTACATGTATATGGATTAAGCTAATAGCTTACACTTGGTCCATCTATTTATAATGCCTCTGGTGACAATATCATGCATATGTTTCATAACATAGTATCCACAAGCATAACCTTTGGGTTTTCTTCTCGACTACAAATAATATTCATATAGTTATTTATTAATACACACAAATAAAAGAATATCAAAAAGCACAAGGAATACTTATTTTTGGGGAAATAATCATTGGTAAAAATCACGTTTGATTGCATTGTATCCCTCCATCTTCTCGACATGTTTAATTTTTACCAATTAAATTACGTTTGATTGCATTGTATCCCTCCATTGCTCAATACATGTCGGTAAAAATTAAACATGCATAATATTCAAAACAAAAGATCAACTTTGAATAGAAACTAATACCACTTACCCATACAAAGTTGTTAACATAACTTCATTAAGGGGATTGTGGATAGAGCAAAGAAATACTACAATATTTTACCTCGGACATATAATAATTAATTGCCAATAAATACTGCATAAACATTCATAAAAATTAATAATATGTATAAAATTTATTTATAAATGAAAACACAAATTAATATATACTTACGCATGATAAAATGGGGCTAAATAACATTATTTGTTCTCTTTTAACAACCCATCTTTTAAGTAAACCTTGATATTATTTTCTACCGTACCACCATGAAGGCTAATGGTATTTGGATATATGAAACAAAATACTTTCTTAAATCTCTTTCAACACACATCTCATGTAAGTACGTACAAGAAACAAATGTTTATTTGTTAAGGTACAGGAACATATAAATATAAATATATATAATCAATGTAAAAAAGTATGCTTACGAGCACCACAATTTAAATATGGTAATATCCAGCCATTTACCCCATTAAAAAATTCCTTAATAGTAGACTTACGAAGTACGTAATGTTGATCTGGAACATGACTTAATTGAATATTCTCAAAGAGACCTGGAAGACTCTCTACTATCAGTTTTAGTCTTTGAATGTTATCTACTTGTTATGGTCTGGTTTCAATATTTTCCTGGTGAGCATAACAACTTTCTTTTGTGTTTGTACCACCCATTACTTTCTCTTGAATGTCCATTTGATTTGAATTTGTTTGGTTGAGTAAACCTAATGAACTCAATCTCTGCATCATAAAAACAACTGAAATACAATACAAAAATTTAAAGGCAAACAATAATAACAGCAACATACAACACAATTTTTTAAACTTATACTTATACCTCAAGCACATCGCGGATACATTTCACTAATATCCTCTCATACTAATCACCATTCTCCTTTTTTTACTCCACCTCAGCAAACCTTTATCTCTCTCTCTATCTCCCTCCCTCCCCCCCCCCTCTCTCTCTCTCTCTCTCTCTCTCTCTCCTCTTGCTCATTCTGGATCTGATCTCGCACATGCTACAACAACCTCCAAGTCTCCTCCTGCAACACCTTCTCCCGCTCCTCCATATGTACCCTCTGACGTTCCTTATGATTCCACTTCTCTCTTTCTTCCACTAACTTAACATCATCTATCTCTTCAATCTCTTCCTTACTACATACTTCTATAGTTGATTGCGACCATACATAAAAAGTCTTAAAGCCAATGCCTCTTCCAAGACCACAAATATGCCCAAGATGCTCCTCAGTTCCAATCGCTTCAACAACCAAGATGTCATGACGATCTTCTGGAACAAAGAGGCCGAATTTGGATTATTCAACCAATACATCCAACAACACAGAAAATTTCATCTTTACCAAGTTGATTTAACCAAAATAAATAATATTGTTAAAAAAATTATCTACTTACAATCTTCTCATCCACTTTGCGTGTAGCCTCTCATGTGAACTCACCACCTTCTCTTTGACGTGCCCTCTTCCATTTCTCATGGCATGATGGTGAAGATGAAGTGAGCTCAAGGATTATAGAATAACCCAACTCTGGTTCCCTTTGTTTTCCATTTTCTTTAATAATCTTCTTTTCAAGTTTGTCAAATCCTCCACGAGACAATCTAGGTGGATATACATTTCTAGATCTATTAAGCTGTCCTTTTTTTATCTCTTAGCCAAGAAGCCGAAAGTGGTGTGAGACTTTACAAATTCCTCCTAACAATCCTGATCAATATATGAATACATCATGTATGAAGGCTTTTCTTTACTTTTAGTTGTTGGATGAGTAATATAATCATGGATGAGTTATGTCTTAAAGCCCCTCCAACGCTCACCAACATATGTAAGTACTTTCTTTTTCACCTTACTATCATCCGGACTAACATTAAACACTTCCTATGTTTACAAAATAGAGTTGTTATTAGTATTAAACAAAAAATTAAATTATCATACATACTTGTAAAACAAAACATAAAATTAAATATAAATACCGTAACAAAAACAACAACAATAACATTAACACAGATGACAACAACAACAAAAACAGCAACAACAACGGCAACACCACCACCGACAACACAAACAACAACAACATTCACATGAGAGAGTTATACATGCCGAAAATGTGAAGAAAAATGTTGATTTGAGATTCGAGCTTCCTTCCTCATCCTCCTCTTGGGAGAAGATGTTGTTTCAGTTCGTTAGGTGGAGAGAATTGTGTTTAAGTTCGTTTGGTGGAGAAAATGGTGTTTCAGTCGAGAAAAAGTTTTATGACATAAAAAGTGAATGAATGGAACTTACCATTATGATAAAAGAGTAAAATAATAATTAGAGTTAACATTCTCCATTTTCAGAAAAACCGAGGGAATCAAGTGAGGTAAAAAATGTGATTAATTTATTTAAATATTATATTAACCAACTTATAATGTCGATTTTCTAAAGAATCGAGGTATAAGATGTTTTACAAAATAAAGGCAAATTTTTATTTCTAAATAAAGTATAAATTTGCAGGAGTTGCGAATCGAAACTCAAACCCTGATCTATATAATGTCAGGTTACACAAAACTGAAGGA